>NC_134783.1:377500-405000 GCF_046742065.1 Oratosquilla oratoria
AACAAAAATCAAAGCCAGGAAATGTTTTCTTAATACGTCGCAGGTCAAACCATTTAATTATAAAAATATGCTAATAATTCCGTACCACGAGAATTTAATCCATCTTCCTAGCATTTTTGAAAAATTTGGTATCCAGATAGTATTCAAAAATAATAACAACATTAAGAGTCTGTTAATTAAAAATTCCCCAAGAAGTAAAGAAGGATGTATTTATAATATACCATGTAAAAATTGTGATTTTATTTATATAGGCCAAACAGGCAAAGGCTTAGAAAAAAGAATAGGCCAACATAAATATAGTATTAGAACGGGGCAAGTGTCCAGTGGGTTATTTGTCCACCAAAGGGATTATGGTCATAATATTGACTGGGGAAATTCTAAAATAATTGCTTCTTGTAATAATATTATAGAAAGAAATATTATTGAATCTTGTTTTATAAAAAGAAATTTTGGAAATAACATGAACTTGAGTTTGGGTTTATTTAAATTGGACAATTTTATTATTGACAAAATTGTGTGTGATAAAATGTAACATGGGACCTCTCCGAGTATCCTTGTCTTCTTATGTATTTATTGTTTCTTTCTATATTGCTTTTTTGTACCTTTGAAAATGTCTAAATAGACGAAAACGTTCGGTATCTGTTTTTTTCAATTTCCCGGTGGTTTCTGCAAAAATATTTTATCACGTGTGTTTTGTGATTTCTTTGCATAATGGATACCACGCGCCATCTCCGAGAATTTTCTTCATACTCTCCTGGACTTACACCTATTGTTTCTTCATTGTGCTCTTCTCTGATCAAGTCCCATAAACTGAAGCTTCGCCTTAAATTTCTGAAGAATTGTTTAGACGAACAAGTTATGCCCAAATCTATTCTCAACAATCGATTGTTGAGTCTACGCCAAAAACCTTTTGAGGATTTTGAAAGGATTATTTTGCAAAAGCATGTAGATATTATGAAGATTGAAGTGAAGGAATCATTTTATATCACAAAAGAAAAGAAAGGCGTTTTTCAAAATTCTATTCCAAACCAGTGGAAAGTGAAATTATTAGATTACATATATGCTAAATTAAGGTTCGTTTGCCATAAAGTAGATGTTAAACTTAAAAAGAAGTTGACACATTTGATTAATAATAGTGGTTGGAATAAGGATGCCAACCCTAATTTTGTTCTTAATTTATCGGACAAACCTTTGAGTGACGACGCGAAATGTGCTCTAGGATATGGTTTGAAATTCGTTGCCAATAATCAGCAGGTGAACTATGTAGATATTACTAAGAGTTTTTGCAATTTGGAAAAATATAGTGATGTTTCAAATCAAGATATTAATATTTGTAAGGGTTTTGTGTACCATGCTTTATCCACGCCATGCCCTCCAAGTGTTCCTAAACGTTTTTTCACTACTTTTAATAATTTAAAGAAGGATAAAGATTTACACATCACAAAGGCGGATAAAAGTAATTGCTTAGTCATCATGAACAAAAAGGATTACTTAGAAAAAATGGAAATATTACTAAGTGATGAAGAGACATATGTTAAATTGAGCAAGAACCCTCTAGAAAATGTTAATAGTGAATTTAATAAGAAGCTTAAAACAATTTTAAAAGGTAACGACGAACTGATAAAAAAATGTGTTACTATATCGGCGCCACTTCCATACATGTATGGTCTAATTAAAACACATAAAGTTAATAATCCAGTTAGGCCCATTACTTGTTCTATTGGGTCTTGCACATATAAGTTGTCAAAATGGTTAGTGTCTCTTCTTAGTCCTCTTGTTGGGACAATTTCCCACTCTCATATCAAAGATAATGTTGACTTAACCGAAAAGCTGCTTGGACATAATATCACATTTGATTTTAAGTTGGTTAGTTTCGATATTAAAAGTTTATTCACCCGAGTCCCGGTTTTAGATTTGTTAGGATTTCTAGAAAAAGAATTAAAGAAACATGACTTTACACTCCCTGCTCATACTATTATTAGTTTAATCAAATTATGTGTAATAGACTCTAAGTTTGAATTTAATGGAAACTTTTATACTCAAACATTTGGTATGGCCATGGGGAACTGTCTGTCTCCAATTCTTAGCAATTTGTATATGGAGTTTTTTGAAAGAGAGTTATTACCAAACATTCTTCCAATTAATGCAGTTTGGTACAGGTATGTTGACGACATATTATGCATTTGGCCTAATGATCAATATTTGGATACTTTTTTGTCAGATTTAAATAATTTGGTGCATTCCATTAAATTCACAGTAGAGGTTGAAGAAAATAATATGTTACCATTTTTAGATGTAAATATTTACCGATGTGGAAGATACTTTAAATTTGACGTTTACAGGAAGCCGACCAATGTCCTCTCGTACAATAATTTTTACAAGTATCACAGTCAAAAATCCAAGCTGTCAGTTTTTTCTTCAATGTTCCTGAGAGCTTATAGAATTTGTTCCCCTGAGTTCTTGGATCAAGAAATACAGTTCATCTATGACATTGGAGAAAATTTAAAATATCCAAAACATCTTATTGATAAAACAAAAATCAAAGCCAGGAAATGTTTTCTTAATACGTCGCAGGTCAAACCATTTAATTATAAAAATATGCTAATAATTCCGTACCACGAGAATTTAATCCATCTTCCTAGCATTTTTGAAAAATTTGGTATCCAGATAGTATTCAAAAATAATAACAACATTAAGAGTCTGTTAATTAAAAATTCCCCAAGAAGTAAAGAAGGATGTATTTATAATATACCATGTAAAAATTGTGATTTTATTTATATAGGCCAAACAGGCAAAGGCTTAGAAAAAAGAATAGGCCAACATAAATATAGTATTAGAACGGGGCAAGTGTCCAGTGGGTTATTTGTCCACCAAAGGGATTATGGTCATAATATTGACTGGGGAAATTCTAAAATAATTGCTTCTTGTAATAATATTATAGAAAGAAATATTATTGAATCTTGTTTTATAAAAAGAAATTTTGGAAATAACATGAACTTGAGTTTGGGTTTATTTAAATTGGACAATTTTATTATTGACAAAATTGTGTGTGATAAAATGTAACATGGGACCTCTCCGAGTATCCTTGTCTTCTTATGTATTTATTGTTTCTTTCTATATTGCTTTTTTGTACCTTTGAAAATGTCTAAATAGACGAAAACGTTCGGTATCTGTTTTTTTCAATTTCCCGGTGGTTTCTGCAAAAATATTTTATCACGTGTGTTTTGTGATTTCTTTGCATATATATATATATATATGTATACATATAATATATATGTTTATATATATATATATACATATATATAAAGGATTACAAAGGCGGAGCATGCCGACAGGAGACATTTTGGTCCATATCTAGGTCGGATGCGAAAAAAACAAAAAAAGTCATAATGATGAAACAATAAATAAAAAACTATAATAATATAAATATCAAATAAGATACATAAATAAATGCATAGGTATAATTAGATAATAAACAAACAGGTATTTATCTAAATGATTCTTGAAGCTTCGAACTGAACTACATTGCACTACCTGTGCAGGAAGTTTATTCCATTCATTAACTACACGGTTGGCAAAGTTGTTTGTACCTACTTCCAAATTGAATCTATTTCCGGACAGTTTGAGACCATTGCTTCTTGTCTGATTCTCATTCAATGTAAAAATTTTGTCACTTTTGATGTTGTCAATTCCCTTTAAAATCTTAAAGACCTGTATCAAGTCACCTCTGAGTCTACGCTTTTTTAGGGAAAATAGATTCATGTGTTTTAGTCGATTTTCGTATGATTTATTTTTGATATTTGGGATCAATTTTGTGGCTCGCCGTTGTACTTTTTCCAGTCTGTCAATGTCTTTAATGAGATTCGGTGACCATACGGAAAAAGCATATTCCAAATGTGGACGAACTAACGATTTATATAGCTTGTTAATGAGTGATGGACTTTTGAAATCAAAAGATCGCGCAATCAGTCCCAGAATCTTATTTGCTTTCTCAGAGGCTGAAATACACTGCTTGGATGATTTGAGATCGTTACTGATAATTACGCCGAGATCTTTTTCACTATCCACTTTTGTTAACGAATTTCCAAATAACTTGTAATCGTATTTACTGTTATTTTTACCCATGTGCATTACCTTGCATCTACTTGTGTTAAATTTCATTAGCCACTATTCAGACCATTGCTGTAATTGTTCTAAATCTTCTTGAATAACTAATTGGTTTGAGTGATCATTTTCCACTCCGCACAGTTTTGTATCATCAGCAAATTTGGAAATAGTAGATTTTAGTCCATGGTCTATATCATTTATATATACTATGAATAGAAGCCCGACGCAGCCCGAAGGGATTTCTCCCCGTCCTCTCCTTATATGCAAGGGGGGACGGAGAGGGGGGGTCGCCGAATAAATGAAGCGGCCTTGCTGTGGATGTGCTGTGTCTTGCGACACTGCTTCTGACCCAGGGCGGTGGGCAGGGTGCAGGGATGGCCCGTCATCCAGGAGGTGCTCAGATGGGAGGGAGGGTAGGAGGGGTGTGGAGTGTATTTAGGGATGAAATGGGTGGGAGTGTTTTTATGCCTTTCCCTTTTTGGCTACCTCCCTTGAAAGGGGGAAAAAGCCTTGGTATATGTATGTATGCATGTATGTATGAATAGAAGTGGCCCAAGAAGGGAACCCTGAGGAACTCCACTTGCAACACTTTTCCATCCAGAAGTTTTTCCATTTAAAACAACTCTCTGTTTTCGACCATTCAACCAATTACTAGTCCAACCTAATAGGCTACCACTTATTACATGCAAAGCTAATTTAGTAAGTAGTCTTTCGTGTGGGACGGTATCAAAAGCTTTTGCAAAGTCTAGATATATTAAATCTATATTGTTTCTTTTGTCATAATTCGAGATAACTGTGTTGTAGAATTCGAGTAAGTTAGTCACGCAAGAACGTTTCCGTCTGAAACCATGCTGGCTATCATATATATATATATATATATATATATATATATATATATATATATATATATATATATATGTCTATATATATGTATATATATATGTGTGTATATATATATATATATATATATATATTCAAATGTATATATATATTTATATATATATATATATATATACAGTATGTATGTATACACACAAAAATATACATACACACACACATATATATATGTATATATATATATATATATATATATATGTGTGTATATATATATACATAAATACGCATGTATATGTATATGCGTACATATATATATATATATATATATATATAATGTATATATGTATATATATATATGTATATAATATATATATATATGCATATATATATGCATATATATACATATATATATATATATGCATATATATATATACATATATATATATATATATATACATATATACATGCAAAGTAGACCTCAAGAACTCATCTGATTTATTAAATAGACTTAGAGGTATGGACCTAACTGGCAAAAAACTAGCCATCTTTGATATTCAAGCTTTATTCACAAATGTATCCACCAAAAAAGCGTTAAAAGCAGTTAAAAAAGTTGTTAAAAATCTGAGTGAGAATGAGCTGCCAGTAGCCAAGAGAGACTTCATCGATTTGGTTTCTCTATGTGTCAACTTCGGCCCCGTCATGTTCAATGGCGTAGAATATTTCCAGCATAGTGGGTTAGCCATGGGGTCTCCCCTAAGCTCAGTGATGGCATGTTTATATTTAGAAGAATTAGAAAGTACCAGTTACATCAAACTCATGGGTAAAGATACACATTGGTGGCGATACGTCGATGACATTCTAGTAGTGGTACCCGAGTTCGTCAATCTAAGACAGAAATTAACCCAATTAAATAACATAGAACAGAAAATACAATTTACATTAGAAGAAGAAATAAACGACGAAATTCTTTTTTTGGATACTATAATAAAGAAAACAGAAAACGGAATAAAATTCAAAGTATACAGAAAGCCAACAAACCGAGAAGATTACATTCATTTTTATTCAGCTCACAGTACTAGAGTCAAATCAGGGATAATAATCGGATTCATGTTAAGAGCCCTAAGGATATGCAGCAAAGAATTTTTACAGGATGAGCTTAACCATATCTTTAAAACCTTCCAAGAATTAGAATATCCTTTGGGCTTTCTTATAAAATTAAAACACAAAGCCATCAAAATTATGAAAAGGAGCACAACAGCTACAGATAACAGCACCAGCAAGGACAAAATATTTATTTCAGTTCCTAACTCTAGATACGCACCATTAATTAGTAATTTTTTAAAGAACACCAGAATAAATTTAGTAACATCAGCGGGGAAGAGAATTGGTGAGTTTACCAGAAATACGGAAATTTTGCAAGAAAATAAAAATGTTGTTTACAGAATTCCTTGTACAGGTTGTGAGAAAGTTTATATCGGTGAGACAGGACGCGGCATGGACAAAAGATTAGAACACAAGAGGGATGTGAAACATCACAGAACATCAAATGCCCTAGTAGTTCATATCGATGAAGAAAATAATTTGCCAAACTGGAAGGAAGCCCACGTTCTACATAGGAAAATGGAAAAAAAAAAAAAAATGAAAGCTTTGGAGGCGGCACACATTGTTACCGAGAAAACCACAAATTCTCGTAAGGGGTTTATGTCCTGGGCTCAAACGTCCGCACAACTGGCGGTCGGCGAGTGTGGGGGGACAACGTGACCGGGGTGAGGTCACGCTGGGTCGTCAGATCACCATGTAAGCTGTTGACGGACTTTGATTTTTATTCTGTATTCAGTCCACTGAGGAAGGCCCAAGAGGTCGAAACGTCTGGTTCTGAATAAAGCTCCATACTCTAGCCTTAACGTTTCATTTTGCCACCTCACCTCCATATATATATATATACATATATATATATATATATATATATATATATATATAAATATATATATATATATATGTATGTGTGTGTGTGTGTGTGCGTGTGTGTGTGTGTTCATGTATATATGTGTTTACATAAAAAGTCTGTTTCTGGGACTTGATGATCCGTGAGTTGCTAAGAACTTTTCCTCCGCAATGCTGTTGTCATCATCATCCTTATCACTATCACCACCACATGAGCACCACGACCACGATTCTATTAATCATAAATTTAATGGGTACTAATAATGATAAATTTAGGATATACATTTAATGTCAATTTTAGAATATACTTATAGAGACATATTTAGAAGGTAGTATTAATGATAACTTCAATGTGTAATAATAATGACAACTTTAAAATATGCTAATAAAGACAAGTTATAATGACAAGTTTAGAAAGTACTATTAACGATGACTTTAATTTGTACTAATAATGAAAGTTTTTGATAACTATAATGTTTACTAATAGTGACAAGTTACGAATGTAATAATAATAATGACATGTTTAGCACTAGTTAAGAAGCAACTATTAATGTGTACTAATACTTTAATGTGCACTAATACAGTCAAGTTTAGAATATACTAATAATGACATGTTTAGAATAATCTAATAATGACAAGTTTACGATATGCTAACTATGAAAAATTTAGAAGGTACTTTTAATGAGAAATTTAAGTTCTATTAAAAATGACAAGTTTAGAATATACTAATAATGTCAAGTTGAGAAGTTACTATTAATGAGAACATTAATGTGATCTAATAATTTTTTTTAGAATATACTAATAGTGACAAGTTTAGAAGCCACTATTAATGATAACTTTAATGTGTACTAATAATGGCAACTTTAGAATATAGATATAATGACAAGTTCAGAATATACTAATAATGACAAGTTTAGAATATACTAATAATGACAAGTTTAGAAGGTAATAGTAATGATAACTTTAATGTGTACTAATAATGAATTTTTTTTTTTTTTTTAGAAAATACTAATAATTACATATTCAGAAGGTACTATTAAAGATAACTCTAATGTGTACTTATATCGACAAGTTTAGAACATACTAAGAATGACATGTTTAGAATATTAATGAAAAGTTTAGAAGTTACTATTGATTATAACTAATGTGTACTGATAGTGAAAATTTGGAATATAGATATAATGACAATTTATAATATACTAATATCGAAATGTTTCGAAGGTACCATTAATGATAAATTTAATGTGTACTAAAAATTACAAAACATGTTTAGTATTAAAGACAAATTTAGAAGGTAATATTAATAATAACATTAATGTGTACTAATAATGACAAGCTTAGAATTGCTAATAATAACATGTTTAGAATATACTAACAAATACAAGTTTAGAAGGTACTTTTAGAGGGGGTTTGCACGGTATGACAGTGTGAACGGGGTATTTGGGGTTTAACTAACGTGTTCGACATCCAAATACCCCGTTCACACATCACTTCAAACACGTGTCTGTCGAACCGCGTTCGACGAACCGTTAGACCGTGTAAACCCCCTCTTAATGATAACTTATAATGACAAGTTATAATAATGATAACTAATAATGACAAATTCAGGAGATACTATGACAAGTTTAGAATATACAAATAATGACAAGTTTAGATATAAAGCAATTATGACAAGTTTAGAATATTCTAATAATGATAAGTTGGGAAGGTACTGTTAATGATAATTTTAATGTGTACTGATAATGACAAGTTTAGAATATGCTAGTGATGACAAGTTTAGAATGTACTATTACTGATAACCTTAATGTGTACTAATAATGAATGGTGTAGAATAAACTAATAATGACAAGTTTAGATTATAGCAAGTTAAGAAGGTACTATTATTGTTAGATTATTGGGTACTAATAATGAAAAGTTTAGAATATACTAATAATGACAAGCTGAGAAGGTACTATTAATGATAACTTTAACGTGCACTAATAAATCATACGAAAATCTACTAAAATATATGATTCTGTTTTCCCTAAAAGAGCGTCGACATAGAGGTGGCTTGATTTAGGTTTTAAGGTTCTAAAGGGGATTGATAACATTAATGTGTACTAATAATGACAAGGTAACATTAATGTGTACAAGGTTAGAATTGCTAATCATGACATGCTTAGAATATACTAATGAATAAAGGATTACAAAGGATTACAAAGGCGGAGCATGCCGACAGGAGACCTATTGGTCCATATCTAGGTCGGATGCGAAAAAATCATAATAATAATAAAATAAATAAAAACTATAATAATGTAAATAACAAATGAAATACATAAATAAATGCATAGGTATAGTTAGATAATAAACAAACAGGTAAATAGTAAATAATAATAAATTGACATATAACTAATGATGAATGAAAATCAGACAAATGATAACAAAACAAAAACAAATAATATAAGATAAATTATAATCATTACAGCATCTTGCTTAGGTGTTTAAATGATTCTTAAAGCTTCGAACTGAACTACATTGCACTACCTGTGCAGGAAGTTTATTCCATTCATCAACTACACGGTTGGCAAAGTTGTTTCTACCTACTTCAAAGTTGAATCTATTTCCGGACAGTTTGAGACCATTGTTTCTTGTCTGATTCTCATTCAATGTGAAAATTTTGTCACTTTTGATGTTGTTTAGAAGGTACTTTTAATGATAACTAATAACGACAAGTTATAATAATGGTAACTAATCATGACAAGTTTAGATTATAGCAAGTTGACAAGGTACTAACTTTAATGTGTACAATGACAATAATATAATGACAAGTTTAGATTATAATAATAAAAACAAGTTTAGAAGGTACTATTATTGTTAAATTATTGGGTACTAATAATGACAAGTTTAGAATATACTAATAATGACAAGTTGAGAAGGTACTATTAATGATAACTTTAATGTGCACTAATAAATCATACGAAAATATACCTCTAAGTTGACGCTCTTTTAGGGAAAACAGAATCATATGTTTTAATATGATTCTGTTTTCCCTAAAAGAGTGTCGACTTAGAGGTGACTTGATACAGGTTTTAAGATTCTAAAGGGGATTGATAACATTAATGTGTACTAATAATGATAAGCTTAGAATTGCTTATCATGACATGTTTAGAATATACTAATGAATACAAGTTTAGAAGGTACTGTTAATGATAACTAATAATGACAAGTTATAATAATGATAACTAATAATGACAAGTTCAGGATATACTAATCATGACAAGTTTAGAATAAAGCAATTGTGAGAAGTTTAGAATATTCTAATAATAATAAATTGAGAAGGTACTATTAATGATAATTTTAATGTGTACTAATATTGACAAGTTTAGAATATACTAATAATGACAAGTTTAGAATGTACTATTACTGATAACATTAATGTGTACTAATAATGACAAATTAAGAAGGTACTAACTTTAATGTGTGCTAATAATGAATGGTGTAGAATATACTAATAGATTATAATAATAATAACATGTTTAGAAGGTACTATTATTGTTAACTTCATTGGGTACTAATAATGACAAGTTTAGAATATGCTAATAACGACAATCTGAGAAGGTACAATTAATGATAACTTTAACGTGCACATATCATATGTTTTAGTAGATTTTCGTATGATTGATTAAATCATACGAAAATCTACTAAAACATATGATTCTGTTTTTTCTTAAAAAGCGTAGACCTAGAGTTGATAGAGGTCTTAAGATTCTAAAGGGAGCTGGCATTAATAGTGACAAAATTTTCACACTGAATGAGAATCAGACAAGAAACAATGGTCTTGAAAAGTCTGGAAATAGATTTAATTGTGAATTATAAAGAATCAACCTCGCCAACCGTGTAGTCAATGAATGGAATAAAATTTCTGCAGAGAGAGTGCTCTATAGTTCACTTCGTATCATTTAGATAAATAAGAAAGATGCTGTAATAACTATAATTTATTTTAAATTTTTTGTTTATTTCTTTTGTTACAAGCTCGTTTGTTTATTATTATTTGCTTGATTCTCATTGATTATTAGTTATATGTCAATTTATTATTATTTACTATTCATCTGTTTGATTATCATTATAGTTTTTATTAATTCATTGATCTATTTATCATTATTATGATTTTTTTTGTATCCAACCTAGATATGGGCCGAAAGGTCTCCTGTTGGCATGCTCCGCCTTTGTATTCCTTTATTATTGTAATAATGAACAATTTAGAAATATATCAATAATGACAGATTTGGAAGGTATTACTAATGATAACCTGAATGTGTACTAATAATGACTAATTTAGATTATACTAATAATGACATGTTAGGAATATACTAATAATAACAAGTTAAGTAGGTACTATTAATGATAACATCAATGTGTACTAATAACGACAAAATTTAGAGTATACTTATGTTGATCAAATTAGAATATACTAATAATGACAAGTTTAGAATATACTTATGATGAAAATTTTAGAAAGTAATAATGACAAGTTTAGTAGGTACTATTAATGATAACATTAATGTGTACTAATAACGACAAATTTAGAGTAAACTTATATTGATCAAATTAGAATATACTAATAATGACAAGTTTACTTATAATGAAAATTTTAGAAGGTACTGTTAATGATAATTTTAATATTTACTAATATGTCTTTAATATTTACTAATAATGAGAAGTTTAGAATATACTAATAATGACAACTTTAGAATATACTAATAATGACTAATTTAGAATATAATAATAATGTCTATAGTGCCAATTTATGAATGCCTTTCAAAGTTATCATTAGTTGAAGGTTCTTGAGTTATATAATGTGTACATTCCCTTTTGATCATTAATGATACATTCTATAATTATAACTAGTAGTCCCTTCTACTCATTATTTATAACTATTAATGTTATCTTTTGATAGCACCTTTTATATTTATCATTTACTTGATAAAGTTATCATTATTAATACTTTCTAAAATGATCATTATTAGTACTTTCTTATTTTTACTAGCACCTAAATTTATATTACAATATAATAGTATAACAATATAATTATATAATTATATAACAATATGATAATACAACAATATAATAACAATATAACAATATGATAACGTAACAATATAATAATATAACAATATGATAATATAAGCATAACAATACAACAATATAACAATATAATAATATAATAACATAACAATATAATAATATAATAATATAGTAATATAATAATATAATAATATAATAAAATAATAATATGATAATATAATAACATAATAAGATAATAATATAAAAATATAATAATACAATAATATTAATAATAATAATAATAATAATAATAAGATAATGATATAATATAATATAATAATAGTATAATAATATAATAATATAATATAATAATATAATAATATAATAATAAAATAATATAATTATTATATAATAATATGATAATATAGTAATATAATAATATAATAATATATAATATGATAATATAATGATATAATTATATAATTTAATAATATAATAATATAATTATGATATAATAATATAATAATATACTAACATAATAATATAATAATATAATGATATGATAATATATTATCATAACAATATAATAACATAATAATATGATAATATGATAATATGACATAATAATATAACAATAAATAATAATATGATAGTATAATAATATAATAATATAATAATATAATAATATATTAATATAATATAATAACATAATAACATAATAATACAATAATACAATAATGTAATAATATAATAATACAATAATATAATACAATATAATAATATAATAATATAATAATATAATAATGTAACAATATAATGATATAATGATATAGTAATAAAATAATGTAATAATATAACAATATAATAATACAATATAATAACAATATAACAATATAATAACGTAACAATATAATAATATAACAATATGATAATATAAGCATAACAATACAACAAGATAACAATATAATAATATGATAATATAATATGATAATATAATTATATAATATAGTATAATATAATAGTATGATAATATAATAATATAATATAAAAATATAATAATATCATAATATAATAATATAATAATATAATGATATAATGATACAATAATACAATATAATAGTATAATAATATAATGATATAATAACATAATAATACAATAATATAATAATATAGTAATATAATAATATAATAATAAAATAATATATAATGATATAATAATATAATAACATAATATAATAATATAGTAATGTAATGATATAATAGTATAATAATATAATAATATAATAATATATAATATAATGATATGATAATATATCATAATAATATAATAATATAATAACATAATAATATGATAATATGATAATATGACATAATAATATAGCAATATAATAATATGATAATATAAAAATATAATAATATAATAACATAATATAATAATATAATACTATAATAATATAGTAATATAATAATATAATAAAATTATAAGATGATAATATAATAATATGATAATATAATAATATAATGAGATAATAAGATAATAATATAATAATATAATTATATAATAATATAATAAAATACTAATATAATAATACAATAATGTGATATTATAATAATATAATAATACAATAATATAATAACATAACAATATATTAATATAATAATATGATAATATAATAATATAGTATAATAATATAGTATATTAATATAATATATTAATATAATAATATAACAATATAATGATATAACAATATATAAAAATAATAATATAAAAATGTAATAATATAATAATATAACAATATAATATGATAATACAATAATAATATAATATAATATTATAATAATATAATAATAATATAACAATATGATAATGTAAGAATATAATAATTTAATAATATAATAATATGATAATATAACAATATAACAATATAATAATATGATAATATAATAATATAATGATATGATAATATAATGTTTAATAATATAATAATGTAGTGATATAATTATATAATCACATAATAATATAATAATACAATAATATAATAACATAACAATACAATAATATAATAATATAATAATATGATAATATAATATAATAAAATAATAATAATATAATATGGTAATATAATAGTATAATAATATAATAATATAACAAAGAAATAATGCAAAATATAATAAAATAATAATATAATGATATAATAATATAATAATATAATGATATAATAATATAATAATATAATGAAATAATAATCTAATATAATAATATAATGATATAATAATATAATAATATAATAATATAATACTATAATGATATAATAATATAAAGATATAATAATAGAATAATATAAAAATATAATAATATAATAACATAATATAATAATATGATAATATAATAATATAATATAAGCAGAATAGGAAACACAGGAGTCTTAGTCTTGAGTTTATTCCTGACTAGTTTCGCAGGTATGCTTTTTCAAAGGAATGAAAATTATTACAATTAAAATTATTAAATTATTATATTTATTAAATTATCATATTATTATTAAAATTATTATTTTTCCTTTGAAAAAGCATACCTGCGAAACTAGTCAGGAATAAACCCAAGACTAAGACTCCTGTGTTTCCTATTCCGCTTACGTCAACCTGTCAGAATGTCTCAACAATAATATAATAGCATAGTAATATAATAACATAATAATGTAATGATATAATAATATAATAGAATAATAATATAATGAAATAATAATATAAAGATATAACAATATAATAATGTAATAGTATAATAATATAGTAATATAGTAATAGAATAATAGAATAATATAATAATATGATAATATATAATAATATAATATAATAATATAGTAATATGATAATATAATAATATAATAATATGATAGTATAATAATATACTATTATAATAATATAATAATAAAATAATATAATAATATGTTAATATAATAATATGATAATATAATAATATAATAATGTAATAATATAAAAATAGTAATAGTATGATAATATAATAACATAATAATATAATGATATAATAACACAATACCATAATAATGTAAGAATGTAATAATATAATAATATAATAATATAATAATATAATAATATAATAATATGATAATATGATAATATGATAATATAATAATATGATAATATGATAATATAATAATATAATGATATGATAATATAATATATTATAATAGTATAATAATATAATAATTAATAATATAATAACACAATAACATAATAATATAATATTATGATAATATAATAATATAATAATATAATAATGTACTAATATAGTAATATGATAATATAATAATGTAATAATATAATATTATAATAATATAATAATATAATAATATAGTAATATAATAATATAATAATATAATAATATGATAATATAATAATATAATAATTTGATAATATAATGATATAATAATATAATAATAATATAATAATATGATAATATAATAATATAATAATATGATAAAATAATAATATAATAATATGATAATGTGATAGTATAATGATATAATGATATAATAACATACATACATATAGCAAGGCTTTTTCCCCCTTACAAGGGAGGCAGCCAAAAAGGAAAAGGCATAAAATCACTCCCACCTATTCCATCCCTGAATACACTCCACACCCCTCCACCCTCCCTCCTATCTTAGCACCTCCTGGATGATGGGTCATCCCTGCACCTTGTCCACTGTCCTGGGTCAGAAGCAGTGTCGCAAGACACAGCACATCCACAGCAAGGCCGCTTCATAAAATCGGCGACCCCCCCTCTCCGTCCCCCCATTGCATAAAAGGAGGAGACGGGGAGAAATCTCTTTGGGCTGCGTCAAATTTTGCTCACATATACTACCTCACCCCCCATCCCCCCGCCCATTCCACCTCATGCATCACAACATCATCCATATACCATTCACCCCTGTCTTCTGTCTCCTCCCGTCTTTCCTCAACAGACATTCCCCTCTTCATCAAAGCCCCTTTCACCCCATCCATCCACCTCATCCTAGGACGTCCCCTCATGTTCACTCCCTCCACATCTGCCTTCCATACCCTTTTTTACTAGTCTTTCTTCACTCATTCTTTCCATGTGTCCAAACCATCCCAATACTCTTTCATCAACCCTATCTCCCAACTCCTTTTCCACCCCTGTTCTCCTCCTCACCTCCTCATTTCTCACTCTATCTAGCCTAGTAGCCCCCATCATACTTCTCAGACACCTCATCTCAAACACATTCAAACTCCTTCTCTCTTCCTCTCTTATGTTCCATGCTTCTGCCCCCTACAGTGCTGTTGGCTTAATCACTCCTTCATACAGTCTCCTCTTAGTATCCATTCCCAAATGTCTATTCCCCGTCTGGGGTATTGGCTGCTTGTTATTGTGGCAAAGTAGCATGCAGTTGATAGTTTAGGCTCTATATGGGGCGCCCCTACGGACCAGAGCAACAAATAATTTTGTCTATGATAGAGAAAAACTTTGTTCATAGAGAAATGATGACACTTTTATACTACGACTGTCCCTCCGTTATGATGTCCCCTAACCCCTTTTTGCTGTCCTGTACCATTTCTCTGAGTATTCTTTTTCTGTGGTGGGGGGAATTCCCTGTGGTGGGGGAAAAGAATACTGCCACCAAGTCTTCCCACTTGGATCGTAAGAGGCGAGAAGAAAGGGACGGGGATTGGGACTAGGCTTCCTTCTCCTTGTAGGCCCACAGGGGACATTCCTAAAAAAAAAAAAAGAAAAAAAAAAAATATATATATATATATATATATAATAACATAATAATATGATAATATATGGTATAAAATATAATAATATAGTAATACAATGATATAATAATACAATAATATAATAATGTAATGATATAATATGATAATATAACAATATGGTAATATAATAATATAATGAAATAATAATGTATATACATATACCAAGGCTTTTTCCCCCTTACCAGGGAGGTAGCCAAAAAGGGAAAGGCATAAAATCATTTCCACCCATTCCATCCCTGAGTACACTCCACACCCCTCCACACCTCCCTCTTATCTGAGCACCTCCTGGATGACGGGTCATCCCTGCACCTTGTCCACTGTCCTGGGTCAGAGGCAGTGTCGCAAGACACAGCACATCCACAGCAGGGCCGCTTCATTAAATCGGTGACCCCCCTCTCCGTCCCCCCATTGCATAAAAGGAGAGGACGGGGAGAAATCCCTTCGGGCTGCGTCAAATTTTGCTCACACATACTACCTCACCCCCATCCCCTCACCCATTCCACCTCATGCAATCACAACATCATCCATATACAACCATTCTCCATTCACCCCTGTTTTCGGTCCTCTCCCGTCCTTCCTCAACAGACATTCCCCTCTTCCACAAAGCTCCCTTCACCCCATCCATCCACCTCATCCTAGGACGTCCCCTCATGTTTACACCCTCCACATCTGCCTTCCATACCTCTTTTACTAGTCTTTCTTCACTCATTCTTTCCATGTGTCCAAACCATCCTAATATTCTTTCATCAACCCTATCTCCCAGCTCCTTTTCCACCCCCGTTCTCCTCCTCACCTCCTCATTTCTCACTCTATCTAGCCTAGTAACCCCCATCATACTTCTCAGATACCTCATCTCAAACACATTCAAACTCCTTCTCTCTTCCTCTATTATGTTCCACGTTTCTACCCCATACAGTGCTGTTGGCACAATCACTCCTTCATACAGTCTCCTCTTAGCATCCATTCCCAAATGTCTATTCCTCATTACACTCATTAATCCACCAAGACATTTACTCGCTTCTCTCAATCTACATTCTACCTCCACCTTCACTCCACCTTTTCCTGCCACATATGCACCCAAGTATCTAAAACTATCCACTTCCTCCAGTCGCTCTCCCTTAATGCTCACTTCCAGTCGACTGCCACTTTCACCCCTTGTACATCTCATCACCTTAATTTTACCCACATTTATCTTCAGCTTTCTTCTATCACATACTCTCCCAAACTCTGCCACCAACTTCCTCAATCCCTCCTCCGATCCTGCCACAAGCGCAGTGTCGTCCGCAAACAACAGCTGGCTCACCTCCCACTTTTCTCCATTTTCTTTAACCATCTCCAATCCCTGACCCACTACCCTTGCATTTACCTCTCGCACCACCCCATCCATGTATAAGTTGAACAGCCAGGGCGATATAACGCATCCTTGACGAAGTCCCACCTTTACCTGGAACCACTCACTCTCCATTTCTAAACCTAACGCAAGCTCTATTACTCTCATAAAAACTCTTGACAGCTCCCAGAAGCTTTCCTCCTATCCCGTATATCTGCATAACCTCCCACAGTGCCTTTCTGTCTACCCTATCATAAGCCTTTTCCAGATCCATAAAAGCCCAAAAAACATCCTTCCCCTTTCCTATAGCGTTCTCACATATCTGTCTTACCACAAAGATCTGATCTACACAACCTCTACCCGTCCTAAATCCACACTGTTCCTCACCAATTACTCCTTCTGTTCCTCTCCTAATCCTCTCAATCAAGATCCTCCCATAAGCCTTCCCAACTACACTTAACAAGCTAATCCCTCTGAAACTACTACATTCACACTTGTCCCCTTTTCCCTTGTAAAGAGGAACTATACAGGCACTCCTCCAGTCTTCCGGCACCCTACCCTCTCTCCAGCAAACATTAAATAGCCTCACCAGCCAGTCCACCATCACTGTACCTCCCTTCTTCAGACATTCTGCATGGCATCCATCCAGACCAGGTGCCTTACCTGCTTTCATCATCTTAACAACTGCCTTCACCTCATCCTTCCTTATTTCTCCTCCATTCTCCTCACTCATCACTCTCATTTTCTTCGCATTTCCCACTGCAGCTATCTTTCCTTCCCTATCCTCCTTCACATTTAGCAACTCCCTAAAATATTCTGCCCATCTTCCCCTTACTGCCTTCTCTTCCATTATCATCTCTCCATCTGCACCTTTAACCTTTTCTTCTCTACTTGATTCGCCTCCTCTTCCTCTCTTAATTTCTTTCCAAAACATCTTTTTATTACTTTCAAAATTTTCTGTCATACTCTTACCCCATTTCACATCTGCTCTCCTCTTTGCCTCCTTTACCTTTTTCTTTACTTCTCTTTTCTTTTCTTTGTACTTCTCATATGACTCCCTCGTCCTATTTTGTAACCAACCTGTGAAAGCTCGCTTCTTCTCTTCTACAACCTTCTTTGTTTCCTCATCCCACCATTCACTACCCTTTCTTCTATTTCCCCCTGTCCTTCTTGTTCCACACACTATCCTTGCACACTTTATGACTCCCTCCTTGAACCATCACCATTCCTCCTCCACACCCAGCTCCACTCTATCCTTTACTCCCTCCCACTCCTCCTTCAGCTTCTTCTTGTACTCCTTCACCTTTCCCTTTTCATTTAAAGAGTTCACTCTAAGAACCTCCCTACCTTTTGTCCCTCTCCTCTTTCTCCATCTATCCTCCACTCTCAACTTACCTTCCACTAAAAAATGATCTGATATTCCCCCACCCTTAGTACATGTACATCCTTAACTCTTCCTATCATAATCCTATTTACCACTACATAATCCATTAGCGCTCTATCTACCACCCTTCCCTCCACCACCCTCTCCCATGTGTACTTATGCTTGACTTTCTTCCGAAACACTGTATTTGCTATCATCAACTCTCTTTCTAGACACATTTCCACCATCAACTCTCTACTACAATTCCTTCCTGGAACTCCATATTTCCCAACCACTCCATCGATTTGACCATTTCCTACCCTAGCATTAAGGTCTCCTAGTACTATTACATTTACATTTCTTCCTAAGTCCTCTATGCACTCATTTAAATCTATCCAAAAGGCCTCCCTTTCTTCTACACTCTTCTCACTGCCAGGCCCATATGCACTTACAAAGACCCACATCTCCTTTCCCAGTTTCACCTCCATCCACATTATCCTTGAGGAAACCTCCTTCCACTCCACTACCCGTTTACCTATCTCTTCACTTACTAGAATAGCCACCCCTTCCCTCCCTCGCCCTCTCTTCACTCCTGATAACCTCCCACTTACACTCCCAAATTTACACTCACCCTTCCCTTTCAACTTAGTTTCACTCAAAGCCAACACATCCATCTTTCTTCTCACAAACATACTACCTATCTCTTCCATTTTACTCTCATCTGTACCACATCCACGCACATTAAAAGACCCAAACTTTAGGGTGCTGGTCCGAAAACTCCCAGCCCCTCTTATGCTTCTCTTTTTTGTTTAGGAATGTGCCCTGTGGGGCTACAAGGAGAAGGATGCCTAGTCCCAATCCCCGTCCCTTTCTTCTCGCCTCTTACGATCCAAGTGGGAAGACTTGGTGGCAGTATTATTTTCCCCCACCACAGAAAAAGAATACTCAGAGAAATGGTACAGGACAGCAAAAAGGGGTTGGGGGACAGCATAACGGAGGGACAGTCGTAGTATAAAAGTGTCATCATTTCTCTATGAACAGAGTTTTCCTCTATCATAGACAAAATGATGTGTGGCTCTGGTCCGTAGGGGCGCCCCATATAGACCCTAAAGTATAAACTGCATGCTACTTTGCCACAATAACAAGCAGCCAATACCCAAGACGGGTAATTTAATAATATAATAATATAATGATATAATAATATAATAATATAGCAATATAATACTATAATAACATAATAATATAATAACATAATAAAATAATAATGTAATAGTATAATAATATGATAGTATAATAATATCATAATATAATAATATAATAATATAACAATAAAATAATATAATAATGTAATAATATAGTAATATAATAACATATTAATATAATAATATAATAATACAATAATATAGTAATATAATAACATAATAGTATAATAATATAATATTATAATAATATAACAATGTGATAATATAATAGTATAATAATATAATAATATAATAAAATAATAATATAATGATATAATAATATAATAATATGATAACATAATAATATACATATATAATACATACATACATACATATACCAAGGCTTTTTCCCCCTTCCAAGGGAGGTAGCCAAAAAGGGAAAGGCATAAAAACACTCCCACCCATTTCATCCCTAAATACACTCCACATCCCTCCCACCCTTCCTCTCATCTGAGCACCTCCTGGATGACGGGTCATCCCTGCACCCTGCCCACCGCCCTGGGTCAGAAGCAGTGTCGCAAGACACAGTACATCCACAGCAAGGCCGCTTCATTTAATCGGCGACCCCCCCTCTCCGTCCCCCTTTGCATATAAGGCGATGACGGGGAGAAATCCCTTCGGGCTGCGTCAAAATTTACTCACACATACTACCCCACCCCCCCATCATCCATATACAACCATTCTCCACTCACCTCTGTCTTCCGTCCTCTCCCTTCCTTCCTCAACAGACATTCCCGTCTTCCCCAAAGCCCCCTTCACCCAATCCATCCACCTCATCCTAGGACGTCCCCTCATGTTCACTCCCTCCACATCTGCCTTCCATACCTCTTTTACTAGTCTTTCTTCACTCATTCTTTCCATGTGTCCAAACCATCCTAATATTCTTTCATCAACCCTATCTCCCAACTCCTTTTTCACCCCTGTTCTCCTCCTCACCTCCTCATTTCTCACTCTATCCAGCCTAGTAACCCCCACCATACTTCTCAGACACCTCATCTCAAACACATTCAAACTCCTTCTCTCTTCTTCTCTTATGTTCCACGTTTCTGCCCCATACAGTGCTGTTGGCACAATCACTCCTTCATACAGTCTCCTCTTCGCATCCATTCCCAAATGTCTATTCCTCATTACACTCTTTAAACCACCAAGACATTTACTCGCTTCTCTCAATCTACATTCTACCTCCACCTTCACTCCACCTTTTCCTGCTACACTTGCACCCAAGTATCTAAAACTATCCACTTCCTCCAGTCGCTCCCCCTTAATGTTCACTTCCAGTCTACTGCCACTTTCACCCCTTGTACATCTCATCACCTTACTTTTACCCACATTTATCTTTAGCTTTCTTCTATCACATACTCTCCCAAACTCTGCCACCAGCTTCCTCAATCCCTCCTCTGACCCTGCCACAAGCGCAGTGTCGTCCGCAAACAACAGCTGGCTCACCTCCCACTTTTCTCCATTTTCTTTAACCATCTCCAATCCCTGACTCACTACCCTAGCATTCACCTCTCGCACCACCCCATCCATGTATAAGTTGAACAGCCAGGGCGACATAACGCATCCTTGACGAAGTCCCACCTTTACTTCAAACCACTCTTTCTCTCCATTTCTAATCCTAACACATGCTCTACTACTCTCATAAAAACTCTTAACAGCTCCCAAAAGCTTTCCTCCTATCCCATAAATCTGCATAACCTCACACAGTGCCTTTCTGTCTACCCTATCATAAGCCTTTTCCAGATCCATAAAAGCCCAAAAAACATCCTTCCCCTTTCCTATAGCTTTCTCACATATCTGTCTTACCACAAAGATCTGATCTACACAACCTCTACCCGTCCTAAATCCACACTGTTCCTCACCAATTACTCCTTCTGTTCCTCTCCTAATTCTCTCAATTAAGATCCTCCCATAAGCCTTCCCTACTACACTCAACAGGCTAATCCCTCTGAAATTACTACATTCACACTTGTCCCCTTTTCCCTTGTAAAGAGGAACTATACAGGCACTACTCCAGTCCTCCGGTACTCTACCCTCTCTCCAGCAAACATTAAATAACCTCACCAACCAGTCCACCATCACTGAACCTCCCTTTTTCAGACATTCTGCATGACATCCATCCAGACCAGGTGCCTTACCTGCTTTCATCATCTTTACAACTGCCTTCACCTCATCCTTCCTTATTTCTCCTCCATTCTCCTCACTCATCACTCTCATTTTCTTCGCATTTCCCACTGCAGCTATCTTTCCTTCCCTATCCTCCTTCACATTTAGCAACTCCCTAAAATATTCTGCCCATCTTCCCCTCACTGCCATCTCTTCTATTATCAACTCTCCATCTGTACCTTTTACCTTTTCTTCCCTACTTGATTCGCCTCCTCTTCCTCTCTTAATTTCTTTCCAAAACATCTTTTTATTACTTTCAAAATTTTCTGTCATACTCTTACCCCATTTCACATCTGCTCTCCTCTTTGCCTCCTTTACCTTTTTCTTTACTTCTCTTTTCTTTTCTTTGTACGTCTCATACGACTCCCCTGTCCTCTTTTGTAACCAACCTGTGAATGCTCGCTTCTTCTCTTCTACAACCTTCTTTGTTTCCTCATCCCACCATTCACTACCCTTTCTTCTATTTCCCCCTGTCCTTCTTGTTCCACACACCATCCTTGCACACTTTAAGACTCCCGCCTTGAACCATCCCCATTCCTCCTCCACACCCATCTCTGCTCTATCCTTTACTCCCTCCCACTCCTCCTTCAGCTTCTTTTCGTACTCCTTCTCCTTTTCCTTTTCATTCAAGGAGTTCACTCTAAGAACCTCCCTACCTTTTGTCCCTTTCCTCCTTCTCCATCTATCCTCCACTCTCAGCTTACCTTCCACCAAAAAATGATCTGATATTCCCCCACCCTCTCCCCTTAGCACATGTACATCCTTAACTCTTCCTATCATAATCCTATTTACCACTACATAATCCATTAGCGCTCTATCTACCACCCTTCCCTCCACCACCCTCTCCCATGTGTACTTATGCTTGACTTTCTTCCGAAACACTGTATTTGCTATCATCAACTCTCTTTCTAGACACATTTCCACCATCAACTCTCCACTACGATTATTTCCTGGAACTCCACACTTCCCAACCACTCCATCGATTGGACCATTTCCCACCCTAGCATTAAGGTCTCCCAGTACTATTACATTGACATTTCTTCCTAAACCCTCTATGCACTCATTTAAATCTATCCAAAAGGCCTCCCTTTCTTCCATGCTCTTCTCACTGCCCGGCCCATATGCACTTACAAAGACCCACATCTCCTTTCCCAGTTTTACCTCCATCCACATTATCCTTGAGGAAACCTCCTTCCACTCCACTACCCCTTTACCTAACTCCTCACTTACTAGAATAGCCACCCCTTCCCTCCCTCGCCCTCTCTTCACTCCTGATAACCTCCCACTTACACTCCCAAACTTACACTCACCCTTCCCTTTCAACTTAGTTTCACTCAAAGCCAACACATCCATCTTTCTTCTCACAAACATACTACCTATCTCTTCCCTTTTACTCTCATCTGTACCACATCCACGCACATTAAAAGACCCAAACCTTAGGGTGCTGGCCCGAGGCCTTCCAGCACCCCTTATGCCTTTCCTTTGCTTTTTAGGAATCTGCCCCTTGGGGCTACAGGGAGAAGGATGCCTAGTCCCTCTCCCCGTCCCTTTCTTCTCGCCTCTTACGATCCAAGTGGGAAACTTGGTGGCAGTATTCTTTTCCCCCACCACAGGGAATTCCCCCATCACAGAAAGAGAATACTCAGAGAAATGGTACAGGACAGCAACAAGGGGTTGGGGGACAGCATAACGGAGGGACAGTCGTAGTATAAAAGTGTCATCATTTCTCTATGAACAGAATTTCTTCTATCATAGACAAAATGATGTGTGGCTCTGGTCCGTAGGGGCGCCCCATATAGACCCTAAAGTATCGACTGCATGCTACTTTGCCACAATAACAAGCAGCCAATACCCCAGACGGTATTATAATAGTATAATGATATAATAATATAATCATATGATATCATAATAATATAATAACATAATAATATTATAATATAATAATGTAATAATATAATAGTATGAGAATATAATAATATAATTATATAATAATATAATATGATAATATAATAATATAATAATATAATAATATAATGATAAAATAATATAATAATATAATGATACAATATTATAATAATATAATGTTATAATAATATAATAATATAATTGTATAACAATATAATAATATAATAATACAGTAATATAATAACATAATAATATAATAATATAACAATATAATAATGTAATAATATAATGATATAATAATATGTTAAGATGATAAAAAAATATATAATGATATAATATTATAGCAATATACAGTAATAATATAATAATATAATAGTATAATGATATAATAATATAATAATATGATAACATAATAATATAATAATTTAATAATATAATAACATAATAATATAATAATATAATAATATGACATTATAATAATATAATAACATAATAATATAGGATGTAATGTCATAGGACAAAATGTCGCAATGGGATGTAATGACAGTGGAGGACAAAAGATCACGATGGGAAGTAATGATAGTGGAGAACAAAATATCACGATAGGATGTAATGATAATGGAGGAGAAAATATCACGGTAGGATATAATGTCAGTGAAGGACAAAATATAATTTTAGGAAGGGATACCGGACAGAATGTCAATGAAGGCCAAAATATCAAGATAGGATGTAATGTCAGTGGAGGAAAAAATATCATGTACTTTAACGCTCGTAGTATTAGGAACAAATTTCAAGAAATACAGGCGTATGTCAAAAGCGAAAATCCCGATATGATAGGAATAACTGAGACATGGTTAAATGGTACAGAGTTCGAAGCTGAATTTAATATTGCGGGATTTAAACACTTTCATCAGGATAGAAACCACAAGAAAGGTGGGGGTGTTCTATTGTACGTTAAAAACAATGTTCATGCTTGTGTTTTAGAGAAAGTGAAACAGGATGCTTATGATAGTTTGTGGGTTGAGTTAACCCAAACAAATGGACAAAAAATGAATATAGGTGTAATATATAGGCCAAAGACATTATCATTATCAGACGACCAACTGTTATTTCAAGAACTGTCTAGTTTCTGCAACCGGGATTTATTGATAATGGGTGATTTCAATTTTACTGACATTGATTGGATGACCCTTGAACATGGCCATATAGGTAGTCGCTTGATTGATTTTCTTGGTGACAATTACTTAATTCAGCATGTAAAAGAGCCCACAAGATATGGAAACTTACTCGATCTTTTGATCACTAGCCGCGAAAGCATGGTAACTGATGTAGAAGTCGGTGAATCTGTTGCAAATAGCGATCACAACTTAGTTAGATTCAAACTCCTAAACAATTTTAGAATAGATACTTGTGTTTCTAAAATACCCGATTTCAGTAAAGCTCAGTTCATAGGACTACGTCAGGAGCTTCAGCTTACAGATTGGGAGGAAAAATTAAACGAAAGACCTGTAGATCAGATGTGGGAAATATTTCAAAATACACTCACTAAGATGATTCAAACTTACATTCCTTTTAAGGACAGACGTCCCCCAAATCAGGCTCGCCCAAAGTGGCTCGACAAAGAAACTGAAAAAAGTATTGCTAAAAAGAGACAGGCTTATAAGAAATATAAGTGCTCGGGTGCATCTAATGACTATGAAAATTATGTATCAATACAGAGAGATTTAAAAATGACAATAAGGAAAAGAAAACGACAATACGAAATGAACATCGCTGATAAATCCAAAGAGAATCCCAAACAAATCTATAGTTACATTAGAGATAAAAAGGTTGTTAGGAATCACATTGGTCCACTATTATCTGCTGACGGTCAACTTGAATATTCAAATGAAGGAATGTGTAATATCTTAAACAATTATTTTAGCTCGGTATTCATAAACGAAACACCTCAAAGTGAATTCCAAACTGAAACCTGTGAAAAGTCTGGGGTAAACTTACTCATTACGGTAAATATAACAAAAGAAAAAATTAAAAGGTGTATAGACAAACTCAAAGTTAATAAAACACCAAGGCCTGACGGTTGGCATCCAAGAATCTTAAAGGAAATGAAAAATGAGATTGTTGTTCCATTAGAAAATATTTTCAAGAAATCCATCATATCCGGAGATGTCCCAAGAGAATGGAAGCTAGCTAACGTTACTCCCATATTCAAAAAAGGTGACAAAAAGAAACCAAATAACTATAGGCCTATAAGTTTGACTTCAATCGTAGGAAAAATAATGGAAACTATCGTCAGAGATGCTATCGAACATCATTTAGAAAGTAACCGTTTGATAAATGATAGCCAGCATGGTTTCAGACGGAAACGTTCTTGCGTGACTAACTTACTCGAATTCTACAACACAGTTATCTCGAATTATGACAAAAGAAACAATATAGATTTAATATATCTAGACTTTGCAAAAGCTTTCGATACCGTCCCACACGAAAGACTAATGACTAAATTAGCTTTGCATGGAATAAGTGGTAGCCTATTAGGTTGGACTAGTAATTGGTTGAATGGTCGAAAACAGAGAGTTGTTTTAAATGGAAAAACTTCTGGATGGAAAAGTGTTGCAAGTGGAGTTCCTCAGGGTTCTGTTCTTGGGCCACTTCTATTCATAGTATATATAAATGATATAGACCATGGACTAAAATCTACTGTTTCCAAATTTGATGATACAAAACTGTGCGGAGTGGCAAATGATCACTCAAACCAATTAGTTAT
>NC_134783.1:410000-425000 GCF_046742065.1 Oratosquilla oratoria
GATAATATAATAATATAATATAATAATATGATATAATAATATAATATAATAATATGACAATATAATGATATAATAATATAATAATATGATAATATAATAACATAGTAACACAATAACATAATAACATAATAATATAATAACATAATAGTATGATAATATAATAATATGATAATATAATAATATAATAATATAATAATATAATAATATGATAATATAATAATATAATAATACAATAATATAATAATATAATAATATAATGATATAATAATATAGTAATATAATATAATATAATGATATAATAATATAATAATATAATGATATAATAATATGATAATATAATAATATAATAATAGAATAATATAATAATGTAATAATATAATAAAATAATTATGTAATTATATGATAATATGATTATGTAATATTATCAGCTGAAAGAAACCTGCACAGCGAAGCTATAGCAATAATCCCATACCACACTCCTGGTCATATGGCCATTTTCCGAAGGTTGAGTGTGGTTTGAATCTTCCGCCAAAATCATCAGAAATTTAAAATTCCCGGCTCTGTGCAGGCATGCACATTGTCGAACCCACCTCCCCCTCCTCATCCCCTCCCCTCCCAGCCGGCCGCCTGGCTTGCTTGAGCCGGGACCGTCACTTCTGCGCGGAACGGACAGAGCGGTTCATCCGCTGCTGGTCCTCGGGGCCAGCAAGTCCGTTCCTGCTGGTTAATCGTCTGATAGTTTTTCAGCGCTTTCTGCATGGTTGCTGGTTTGTCCCATTCTTCGACTACCCTATTAGTGATCCTGTTGTTGCCCTCTTTGTGCTCCGGTTTGTGCCGTGTCTTATGGTACGGAAGGGGCGCCCTGAGGGTCATCAGGCCTCTCGGCAGCCCACCTCCGACCATCAATAGTTTCTACGCCGCACGGCCTGCTTCTTCAGGCCCTAGGCGTAGACTTTGACCTTTATACACGCGCAATCCGCCTCCGTCTCTGAGTCGTCCCTGGTATACAACCCGGGTCCTCTCGGAGGACAGGGGGACGTGTCTTATGGTACGGAAGGGGGCGCCCCGAGGGTCATCAGGCCTCTCGGCAGCCCACCTCCGACCATCAATGGCCTTCTAACGCCTCACGCCCTGCTTCGCCAGGCCCTAGGCCCTAGGCGCAATCCGCCCCCGTCTCCAAGTCGTCCCTGGTAATCAACCCGGGTCACCTCGGAGGACAGGGGGACATATTTTATGGTATGGAAGGGGGCGCCCCGAGGGTCATCAGGCCTCTCGGCAGCCCCATACCTGCAAACCATCATTGGTCCCCTAACGTCTCACGGCCTGCATCGTCAGGCCCTAGGCGTAGACTTTGACCTTTTCTACTTGTAACCCGTTCCCCATACGTCTTCGGGCCGTCCGTGTTAAGAACCCGGGCCTCTCGGAGGACAGGGGGACGTGTCTTATGATACGGCGGGTGGCGCTCCTTATGACACGTCCACACGGTCGAGCGTTATCCGCCGGGCACGAGGGCTTTGCTCGACAACGGGCAATTTCAGCGTCCACACCCTCCACATCCCAGCCACGGCACCACCCTCCTTCCGGGTTTCTTAAGCCGATAATAACAATTTAAGCGGCACTAGCCGCGACAAAAATATCTTGCCATGTTAAAATTGATTTTAACGCTCACTGTGACTCGGGTCGAAATGGGTATGACTTTTCATATTCAACTTAAGCTAATCTACAGTCATGATGGTCGAGAATTTTACCATGTTAAAATTAATTTCGACGCTCACTGTGACTCAGGTCGAATTGGACATGACTTTTCCTATTCAACTTAAGCTAATCTATAGTACTGATGGTCAAGAATTTTACCATATTAAAACTAATTTCAACGCTCACTGTGACTCAGGTCGGAATGAACATGACTTTTCCTATTCAACTTGAGCTAATCTACAGTCATGATGGTCGAGAATTTTACCATGTTAAAATTAATTTCAACGCTCACTGTGACTCAGGTCGAAATGAACATGACTTTTCCTATTCAACTTAAGCTAATCTACAGTCATGATGGTCGAGAATTTTACCATGTTAAAATTAATTTCGACGCTCACTGTGACTCAGGTCGAAATGGACATGACTTTTCCTATTCAACTCAAGCTAATCTATAGTCATGATGGTCAAGAATTTTACCATGTTAAAACTAATTTCAACGCTCACTGTGACTCAGGTCGACATGAACATGACTTTTTATATTCAACTTAAGCTAATCTACAGTCATGATGGTCGAGAATTTTACCATGTTAGAATTAATTTCGACGCTCACTGTGACTCAGGTCGAAATGAACATGACTTTTCCTATTCAACTTAAGCTAATCTACAATCATGATGGTCGAGAATTTTACCATTTTTGATTAATTTCAAAGCTCACTGTGACTCTGGACGAAGTGAACATGACTTTTCCTGTTCAACTTAAGCTAATCTACAGTCGTGATGGTCGAGAATTTTACCATGTTAAAATTAATTGCAACGCTCACTGTGACTCAGGTCGCAATGAACATGACTTTTCATATTCAACTTAAGCTAATCTACAGTCATGATGGTCGAGATTTTTACCATGTTAAAATTAATTTTAGTGCTCATTTTGACTCAGGTCGAAATGGACATGACTTTTCCTATTCAACTCAAGCTAATCTATAGTCATGATGGTCAAGAATTTTACCATGTTAAAACTAATTTCTACGCCCACTGTGACCCAGGTCGACATAAACATGACTTTTCATATTCAACTTAAGCTAATCTACAGTCATGATGGTCGAGAAGTTTACCATGTTACAATTAATTTCGACGCTCACTGTGACTCAGGACGAAATGAACATGACTTTCCCTATTCAACTTAAGCTAATCTACAATCATGATGGTCGAGAATTTTACCATTTTTAATTAATTTCAAATCTCACTGTGACTGGACGAAGTGAACATGACTTTTCCTATTCAACTTGAGCTAATCTACAGTCATGATGGTCGAGGAATTTTATCATGTTAGAATTAATTTTGACGCTCACTGTGACTCAGGTCGAAATGAACATGACTTTCCCTATTCAACTTAAGCTAATCTACAATCATGATGGTCGAGAATTTCACCATGTTTAATTAATTTCAAAGCTCACTGTGACTCTGGACGAAGTGAGTATGACTTTTCCTATTCAACTTGAGCTAATCTACAGTCATGATGGTCGAGAATTTTACCATGTTAAAATTAAGTTCAACGCTCACTGTGACCCAGGTCGAAATGGACATGACTTTTCATATTCAACTTAAGCTAATCTATAGTCATAATGGTCAAGAATTTTACCATGTTAAAACTAATTTCAACGCCCACTGTGACTCAGGTCGACATGAACATGACTTTTCCTATTCAACTTAATTTAATCTACAGTCATGATGGTCGAGACGTTTACCATGTTAAAATTTATTTCAACGCTCACTGTGACTCAGGGGTGTCACGGTATAAGATGACGTCATTGTGATAAAATGACGTCACGATGTAGTCCTATGACGTCAGTTGTGTCCCTGTGACACCACGAGGCGATCCTATGACGCCATGATTAAATCCGGTGACGTCACAGTATAATCACATGATGTCACTAGGTATTAAACATATGGAAGTCCGCTTGTGGGTGATGAGATGTCACAAACTGCCATAGCACACTATTGGATGAGGACGCTCACCACGGGCTTCGAGGACTTCCCGCGGGAAGACTTGGGGGTGAGTTGGACACATACCGTACCGAGGGTCCAGGCCCGTCTTAGCGGGAGACGCTCAGGGAACGTCTTCACCCAGGACGAAGCCTCTGGACTAACGCCCACGGACGAGGTCGCTCGGAAACGAACTCGGCCTCGCATACTCCCTTTCGGTCTCTCGCTTACCCCGAGGATCTTCACGAAACTAGTAAGAGTGGTGCCCACCGGGGAGGGTGCATCGGCCGACATCTCGGGGGCTTTGAGAGAGTTGGCGGACGTGGAGTTCGGGGTGGACTGGGACGGGTCTGCCCTTGCTCCCACACAGAGATTTTATTGGCTCAGGAATGAGTGGGACACAGTCAGCGCCCTTCGGGTGCTCCCCTGCGCCAAGAGAGCGTGCTTCTCTCACACGTTCTCCCTCCTTCGGTGGGGGGGGGGGTGCCTCAACTTCGCGACCCCGGCCCTTCCACTGAGCCGCTCGGGGCGCCGACGTCTGTTACGGGAGGTCGACAGGAGCATACTGCTTCTCCCGCGTGACCTGCCCGGGCCGATACCCTCAGCACTCCACAGCTTGTTGCGTCCCTGGCTTCGCCGGTTGCTATATCCAGGTTTCAGGAGACCTACGTAGTGTAGCAACTACGCCCGCAAGTGTTCGAGTCGCTCTCCCTCCGCTACGGCACCCCAGAGGTGGACCTGTTTGCCTCCCCAAACACGACCCAGCTCCCCCTCTACCTCACCTGCATCCAAAGGACACGCACAGGAGGCCCAGACACCTTCACGGAGGACTGGAACAGCTGGAAGTACGTATTCATTTTCCTCCTCCAGCAACACTAGTCCTCCTGAAGGTGATGCAGACCCTCAGGTCCTTCAAGGGTCAGGTCCTCCTGATAGCTCCCTACTGGCCAACCCAGCCGTGGTTCGGGGAGCTAATGAGATGGGGCCCTTCTCCCCTTCTAATGGGGTCAGCCTGCCTAGCCAACAGCCTTACCGCGCCTCTCCAAGCGTCACTCCAACTTGATACTTGGAGTTTCTACGGGGAGCTCTCAGCCAACTCTTCTCTACAGAGGCAGCAGACAAGATGCTCAGAGCTCACCTTCCGTCCTCAGTGCGGCAGTGTGGGTCCTGCTGACGGAGATTCCGGAACTGCCTTCGGAGACACGCGATGGTGACCATCTCCGCCAGCACGGTTCCGGACTTCCTGACTTGGCTGGCTACCTCCACCAACAGGGCACCGGCGACTATCTTGCCTCACTATACAGTCCTCACTGATCCGCTACGCTTTGGCATGAACATCCGAGTGCCACAGAGGGCGCGAACCCTCCCAATGAAGGGGATCAGCGCCTCGAGAGAGCCGAGACATCAACCGGTCCTGGCCTGGTCCCTGCATCGTGTTCTGCAGTACCTGGCGTTCGAAAGGGCCATTATGGAGGAAGAACACTTCCCTCAACGTGTCGTCTTTCTGCTCGCCTTGACGACGGACTACAGGGCTTCAGCGCTGGCGGCAATCACCCGCCACCCGTCCTTCTCCAAACTGGAGGAGGACAGCTCGGCCCTAACCCTCTCTCCATCACCAACATTCCTGGCCAGGAACGGCCGAGCGAACGACATGATTGGCCCTCTCAGAATACAATCCTTCCGGGAGGGACGACGCCCACATCCGCTGCGCCCGGTCCGTGCGTTCGAAGACTACGTGGACCACACGGAAGAGATTTCTGAGGACCATCTCTTCTACAACTCGAAATTTAGGATTCCCCTAACCCCGAGGTCCCGGGCGCACCTGCCTTTCCGCTTTTTGGGAGAGAGCCGACCCGGGCCATGCCCCGCACGCCCACAGCATCAGGGACTTCGTGGCATCGCTGGCGTTTCTCCGCACCCACTCTGTGGAGCGGGTGCGGGACCTAGGGGCTGGACATCGACGACTCCCTTGGGGACACGGTGTCTCTACCACTCGGTCGCCCCTGTCCCATGTGTCGCCATGGAAACGGCTCCACCCCTCTCATCTCACAAAAAAAAAAAAGGGGGGGGGGTGGAGGGGGCAAAGGGTGACCGAGGAGTGGGGAGGGGCCAGGAACCGCTGAACAGGATACGAATTTCGTATAATTTACGCATTGTGTGAACAGTGCAATGTTGTGCATGTCACATTCTTCGGTGTGGGTACTTGACGTTTCTTTTCTCCCCTCTACTGAGTGATAAAATGAATAAGTCTCCCATAGGAAAGACACACGTAATAACGGTTTGAATCAGGCTTCACCTCTCCTCCTACCTGTCCTCGTCTCATGCATAGCTTCGCTGTGCAGGTTTCTTTCAGCCGATAATATTACTTTGTCGCGGCTCGTGCCGCTTAAATTGTTCTTATCGGCTTAAGAAACCTGCACAGATTTAGGGTCCCTCCCTCCTCCCACAGGCGAAGCCTTCATTTCTCATTGAAGTGACGGTCCCGGCTCAAGCAAGCCAGGCGGCCGGCTGGGAGGGGAGGGGATGGGGAGGGGGAGGTGGGGTCGACAATGCGCATGCCTGCACAGAGCCGGGAATTTTAAATTTCCGATGATTTTGGCGGAAGATTCAAACCACACTCAACCTTCGGGAAATGGCCATATGACCAGGAGTGTGGTATGGGATTATCGCTATAGCTTCGCTGTGCAGGTTCCTTAAGCCGATATGAACAATTTAAGCGGCACGAGCCGCGACAAAGAAATGATATAATGATATAATAATATAATGATATAATATAGTAATATAACAATATAATAATATAATAATACAATAGTATAATAATATAATAATATAATAATATGATGATGTAATAATATGATAATATATGATAATATAATATACTAATATAATAATATAATAATATGATAATATAATAATATAATAACATAATAATATAATAATACAATATAATAATATAATAATATAATAATATAATTGTATAATAATATAATAATATAATAATACAATAATATAATAATGTAATAATATAATAATATAATAATACAATAATATAATAATGCAATGATATAATAATATAACAATATAATAATGTAATAATATAATTATATAATAATGTAAACTACAAAATTTTAGAATAGATACTTATGTTTCTAAAATACCCGATTTCAGTAAAGCTCAGTTTATAGGACTACGTCAGGAGTTTAGCTTACAGATTGGGAGGTAAAATTAAGCGAAAGACCTGTAGATCAGATGTTGGAAATATTTCAAAATACGCTCACTAAGATGATTCATACTTACATTGCTTTTAAGGACAGACGTCCCCCAAATCAGGCTCGCCCAAAGTGGCTCGACAAAGAAACTGAAAAAAGTATTGCTAAAAATAGACAGGCTTTTAAGAAATATAAGTGCTCGGGTGCATCTAATAACTATGGAAGTTATGTATCAATACAGAGAGATTAAAAAAAAAAAAAAAAAAAAAACGACAATACGAAATGAACATCGCTGATAAATCCAAAGAGAATCCCAAACAAATCTATAGTTACATTAGAGATAAAAATGTTATTAGGAATCACATTGGTCCACTATTATCTGCTGACAGTCAACTTGAATATTTAAATGAAGGAATGTGTAATATTTAAACAATTATTTTAGCTCAGTATTGGTAAACGAAACACCTCAAAGTGAACTCCAAACTGAAACCTGTGAAAAGTTTAGGGTAAACTTACTCACCACGGCAAATATAATAAAAGAAAAAATTAAAAGGTGTATAGAGAAACTCAAAGTTAATAAAACACCAGGGCCTGACGATTGGCATCCAATAATCTTAAAGGAAATGAAAAATGAGATTGTTGTTCCATTAGAAATTATTTTCAAGAAATCCATCATATCCGGAGATGTCCCAAGAGAATGGAAGCTAGCTAACGTTACTCCCATATTCAAAAAAGGTGACAAAAAGAAACCAAATAACTATAGGCCTATAAGTTTGACTTCAATCGTAGGAAAAATAATGGAAACTATCATCAGAGATGCTATCGAACATCATTTAGAAAGTAACCGTTTGATAAATGATAGCCAGCATGGTTTCAGACGGAAACGTTCTTGCGTGACTAACTTACTCGAATTCTACAACACAGTTATATCGAATTATGACAAAAGAAACAATATAGATTTAATATATCTAGACTTTGCAAAAGCTTTTGATACCGTCCCACACGAAAGACTACTTACTAAATTCGCACGGAATAAGTGGTAGCCTATTAAGTTGGACTAGTAATTGGTTGAATGATCGAAAACAGAGAATTGTTTTAAATGGAAAAAACTTCTAGATGAAAAAATGTTACAAGTGGAGTTCCTCAGGGTTCCGTTCTTGGGCCACTTCTATTCATAGTATATATATATGATGTAGACCATGAACTAAAATCTACTGTCTAAATTTGCTGATGATACAAAACTGTGCGGAGTGGCAAATGATCACTTAAATCAATTAGATATTCAAGAAGATTTAGATAAATTACAGTAATGGTCTGAAAAGTGGCTAATGAAATTTAAAACAAGTAAATGCAAGGTAATGCACATAGGTAAAAATAACAGTAAGTACGATTACAAGTTATTTGGAAATTCGTTAACAAAAGTGGATAGTGAAAAAGATCTCGGCGTAATTATCAGTAACGATCTCAAATCATCCAAGCGGTGTATTTCAGCCTCTGAGAAAGCAAATAAGACTCTGGGACTGATTGCGCGATCTTTTGATTTAAAAACTCCATCACTCGTTAACAAGCTATATAAATCGTTAGTTCGTCCACATTTGGAATATGCTGTTTCCGTATGGTCACCGAATCTCATTAAAGACATTGACAGACTGGAAAAAGTACAACGGCGAGCCACAAAACTGATTCCAAATATCAAAAATAAATCATACGAAAATCGACTAAAACATATGAATTTGTGACTTGATACAGATCTTGATACAGGTCTTTAAAATTCTAAAGGGAATTGACAACATCAAAAGTGACAAAATTTTCACATTGAATGAAAATCAGACAAGAAACAATTGTCTCAAACTGTCCAGATATAGATTCAATTTGGAAGTAGGTAGAGACAACTTTGCCAACCGTGTAGTTAATGAATGGAATCAACTTCCTGCACAGGTAGTGCAATGTAGTTCAGTTCGAAGCTTTAAAAATCATTTAGATAAACACCTAAGCAAGATGCTGTAATGATTATAATTCATTTCATATTATTTGTTTTTGTTTTGTTATCATTTGTCTGTTTTGATTTTCATTTATTATTAGTTATATGTCAATTCATTATTACCTGTTTGTTTATTATCTAACCATACCTATACATATATTTATGTATTTTATTTGTTATTTACATTATTATAGTTTTTATTTATTATAATTTTTTTCGCATCCGACCTAGTTATGGACCAAAAGGTATCCTTTCGGCATGCTCCGCCTTTGTAATCCTTTGTAAAATCCCTTCGGGCTGCGTGAAATTTTGCTCACATATACTACCTCACCCCCCATCCCCCCGCCCATTCCACCTCATGGATCACAACATCATCCATATACAACCACTCCCCATTCACCCCTGTCTTCTGTCCTTTCCCGTCCTTCCTCAACAGACATTCCCCTCTTCCCCAAAGCCCCCTTCACCCCATCCATACACCTCATCCTAGGACGTCCCCTCATGTTCACTCCCTCCACATCTGCCTTCCATACCTCTTTTACTAGTCTTTCTTCACTCATTCTTTCCATGTGTCTAAACCATCCTAATACTCTTTCGTCAACCCTATCTCCCAACTCCCTTTCCACCCCTGTTATCTTCCTCATCTCTTTATTTCTCACTCTATCTAGCCTAGACCCCCATTATACTTCTCAGACACCTCATCTCAAACACATTCAAACTCCTTCTCTCTTCATCTCTTATGTTCCATGTTTCTACCCCATACAGTGCTGTTGGCACAATCGCTCCTTCATACAGTCTCTTCTTAGCATCCATTCCCAAATGTCTATTCCTCATTACACTTTTTAATCCACCAAGGCATTGAATCTCTTCTCTCAATCTACATTCTACCTCCTCCTTCACTCCACCTTTTCCTGCCACATTTGCACCCAAGTATCTAAAACTATCTACTTCCTCCAGTCGCTCTCCCTTAATGCTCACTTCCAGTCTACTGCCACTTTCACCCCTTGTACATCTCATCACCTTACTTTTACCCACATTTATCTTCAGCTTTCTTCTATCACACACTCTCCCAAACTCTGTCACCAACTTCCTCAGTCCCTCCTCCGATCCTGCCACAAGCGCAGTGTCGTCCGCAAACAACATCTGGCTCACCTCCCACTTTTCTCCATTTTCTTTAACCATCTCCAATCCCTGACCCACTACCCTTGCATTTACCTCTCGCACTACCCCATCTATGTATAAGTTGAACAGCCAGGGCGACATAACGCATCCTTGATGAAGTCCCACCTTTACCTCGAACCACTCACTCTCTCCATTTCTAATCCTGACACATAAAATCTCTTGACAGCTCCTAGAAGATTTCCTCCTATCCCGTAAATCCGTAAAACCTCCCACAGTCCCTTTCTGTCTACCCTATCATAAGCCTTTTCCAGATCCATAAAAACCCAAAAAAACATCCCTCCCCTTTCCTATAGCTTTCTCACATATCTGTCTTACCACAAAAATCTGATCTACACAACCTCTACCCGTCCTAAATCCACACTGTTTCTCACCAATTACTCCCTCTGTTCCTCTCCTAATCCTCTCAATCAAGATCCTCCCATAAGCCTTCCCAACTACACTCAACAAGCTAATCCCTCTGAATCTACTACATTCACACTTGTTCCCGTTTTCCTTGTAAAGTGGAACTATACAAGCACTCCTCCAGTCCTCTGGCACTCTACCCTCTCTCCAGCAAACATTAAATAACCTCACCAGCCAGTCCACCATCACTGTACCTCCTTTAGATATTTTGCATGGCATCCATCCAGACCAGGTGCCTTGCCTGCTTTCATCATCTTAACAACTGCTTTCACTTCATCCTTCCTTATTTCTCCTCCATTTTCCTCACTCATCATGGTCACTTTCTTAGCATTTCTCACTGCAGCTATCTTTCCCTCCCTATCCTCCTTCACATTTAGCAACTCCCTAAAATATTCTGCCCATCTTCCCCTCACTGCCTTCTCTTCCATTATAATCTCTCCATCTGCACCTTTTACCTTTTCTTCTCTACTTGATTCGCCTCCTCTTCCTCTCTTAATTTCTTTCCAAAACATCTTTTTATTACTTTCAAAATTTTCTGTCATACTCTTTCCCCATTTCACATCTGCTCTCCTCTTTGCCTCCTTTACCTTTCGCTTTACTTCTCTTTTCTTTTCTTTGTACCTCTCATATGACTCCCTAGTCCTATTTTGTAACCAATCTGTGAAAGCTTGCTTCTTGTCTTCTACAGCCTTCTTTGTTTCCTCATCCCACCATTCACTACCCTTCCTTCTATTTCCTCCTGTCCTTCTTGTTCCACACACCATCTTTGTTCACTTTGTGACTCCCTCCTTGAACCATCCCCATTCCTCCTCCACTCGTAGCTCTACTCTATCCTTCACTCCCTCCCACTCCTCCTTCAGCTTCTTCTTGTACTCCCTCTCCTTTTCCTTTTCATTTAAAGAGTTCACTCTAAGCACCTCCCTACCTTTTGTCCCTCTCCCCTTTCTCCATCTATTCTCCACTCTCAACTTACCTTCCACCAAAAAATGATCTGATATTCCCCCACCCTGGGGTATTGGCTGCATGTTAGTGTGGCAAAGTAGCATGCAGTTGAAACGTTAGGGTCTATATAGGGCGCCCCTACGGACCAGAGTCACACATCATTTTGTCTGTGATAGAGGAAAACTCTGTTCATAGAGATATTATGACACTTTTATACTACGACTGTCCCTCCGTTATGCTGTCCCCCAACCACTTGTTACTGTTCTTACAATTTCTCTGAATATTCATTTCCTTTTTTCGTCTACCTTCCCTGTGGTGGGGGAAAAGAATACTGCCACCAAGTATTCCCACTTGGATCGTAAGAGGCGAGAAGAAAGGGACGGGGATTGGGACTAGGCATCCTTCTCCTTGTAGCCCCACAGGGGAAATTCCTAAAAAAAAAGTAAAGGCATAAGAGGGTCTGGGAGTTTTCCGACCAGCACCCTAAGGTACGTGGATGTGGTACAGAGGAGAGTAAAACGGAAGAGATAGGTAGTATGTTTGTGAGAAGAAAGATGGATGTACTGGCTTTGAGTGAAACTAAGTTGAAAGGGAAGGGTGAGTGTAAGTTTGGGAGTGTAAGTGGGAGGTTATCAGGAGTGAAGAAAGGGCAAGGGAGGGAAGGGGTGGCTATACTAGTAAGTGAAGAGATAGGTAAAGGTGTAGTGGAGTGGAAGGAGGTCTCCTCAAGGATAATGTAGATGAAGGTGAAATAATAATAATGATAATAATAATAATAATAATAATAATAATAATAATAATAACAATAATAATAATAATAATAATAATGATAATAACAATAATAATAATAATAATAATAATGATAATAATAATAATAATAATAATAATAATAATAATAATGATAATAGTAATAATAATAATAATAATAATGACAATAATAATAATAATAATATTAATAATAATAATGATAATGATAATAATAATAATAATTATAATAATAATAATAATGACAATAATAATAATAATTATAATAATAATAATAATAATAATAATAATAATAATAATAATAATAATAATAATAATAATAATAATAATAATAATAATAATAATAATAATAATAATAATAATAATAATAATAATAATAATAATAATAATGATAATAATAATGATAATAATAATAATAATAGTAATAATGATAATAATGATAATGATAATAATAATAATAATAATACATACATACATACATATACCAAAGCTTTTTTTTCCCTTACCAGGGGGGTAGCCAAAAAGGACAAGGCACAAGAACATTCCCACCCATTTCATCCCCGAAAACACTCCACACCCCTCCACCCTCCCTCCCATCTTAGCACCTCCTAGATGACGGGTCATCCCTGCACCCTGTCCACTGCTCTGGGTCAGAAGCAGTGTCGCAGGACACAGCACATCCACAGCAAGGCCTCTTCATTAAATCGGCGACCCCCCCTCTCCGTCCCTCCATATAAAGGAGAGGACGGGGAGAAATCCCTTCGGGCTGCGTAAAAAATTTGCTCACACACACTACCTCACCCCCATTCCCCCGTCCAATCCACCTCATGCATCACAACATTTTCCATATACAACCATTCTCCATTCACCCCTGTCTTCTGTCCTCTCCTGTCCTTCCTCAACCGACATTCCCATCTTCCCCAAAGCCCCCTTCACCCCATCCATCCACCTCATCCTAGGACGTCCCCTCATGTTCACTCCCTCCACATCTGCCTTCCATACCTCCTTTACTAGTCTTTCTTCACTCATTCTTTCCATGTGTCCAAACCATCCTAATATTCTTTCATCCACCCTATCTCCCAGCTCCCTTTCCACCCCTGTTCTCCTCCTCACTTCCTCATTTCTCACTCTATCCAGCCTAGTAACCCCCATCATACTTCTCAGACACTTCATCTCAAACACATTCAAGTTCCTTCTCTCTTCCTCTCTCATGTTCTATGTTTCTGCTCCATACAGTGCTGTTGGCACAATCACTCCTTCATACAGTCTCCTCTTAGCATCCATTCCCAGATTCCTGTTCCTCATTACACTTTTTAAACCACCAAGGCATTTATTCACTTCTCTCAATCTACATTCTACCTCCACCTTCACTCCACCCTTTCCTGCCACATTTGCACCCAAATATCTAAAACTATCCACTTCCTCCAGTTGCTCTCCCTTAATGCTCACTTCCAGATTACTGGCACTTTCACCCCTTGTACATCTCATCACCTTACTTTTACCCACATTTATCTTCAGCTTTCTTCTATCACACACTCTCCCAAACTCTGTCACCAGCTTCCTCAATCCCTCCTCCGATCCTGCCACAAGTGCAGTGTCATCCGCAAACAACATCTGGCTCACCTCCCACTTTTCTCCATATTCCTTAACCATCTCCAATCCCTGACCCACTACCCTTGCATTTACCTCTCGCACCACCCCATCCATGTATAAGTTGAACAACCAGGGTGACACAACGCATCCCTGACGAAGTCCCACCTTTACCTCAAACCACTCACTCTCTCCATTTCTAATCCTGACACAAGCTCTACTACTCTCATAAAAACTCTTGACATCTCCCAGAAGCTTTCCTCCTATCCAGTATATCCGCATAACCTCCCACAGTGCCTTTTTGTCTACCCTGTTGTAAGCCTTTTCCAGATTCATAAAGGCCCAGAAAACATCCTTCCCCTTACCTATAGCTTTCTCACATATCTGTCTTACCACAAAAATCTGATCTACACAACCTCTACCTGTCCTAAACCCACACTGTTCCTCACCAATTACTCCCTCTGTTCCTCTCCTAATCCTCTCAATCAAGATCCTCCCATAAGCCTTCCCAACTACACTTAACAAGCTAATCCCTCTGAAACTACTACATTCACACTTGTCCCCCTTTCCCTTGTAAAGTGGAACTATACACGCACTCCTCCAGTCCTCTGGCACTCTACCTTCTCTCCAGCAAACATTAAATAACCTCACCAACCAGTCCACCATCACTATACCTCCTTTTTTAAGACATTCTGCATGGCATCCATCCAGACCAGGTGCCTTACCTGCTTTCATCATCTTAACTGCTGCTTTCACTTCATCCTTCCTTATTTCTCCTCCATTTTCCTCACTCATCACTCTCATTTTCTTAGCATTTCCCACTGCAGCTATCTTTCCCTCCCTATCCTCCTTCACATTAAGCAACTTCCTAAAATATTCTGCCCATCTTCCCCTTACTGCCTTCTCCTCCATTATCATCTCTCCATCTGCACCTTTTTACCTTTTCTTCTCTGCTTGATTCGCCTCCTCTTCCTCTCTTAATTTCTTTCCAAAACATCTTTTTATTACTTTCAAAATTTTCTGTCATACTCTTACCCCATTTTACATCTGCTCTCCTCTTTGCCTCCTTTACCTTTTTCTTTACTTCTATTTTCTTTTCCCTGTAAGTCTCATATGACTCCCTCGTCCTACTTTGTAACCAATCTGTGAAAGCTCGCTTCTTCTCTTCTACAACCTTCCTCATTTCCTTATCCCACCATTCACTACCCTTCCTTCTATTTCCTCCTGACCTTCTTGTTCCACACACCATCC
>NC_134783.1:427500-455000 GCF_046742065.1 Oratosquilla oratoria
TGAGTGCATAGATAGATTAGGGAGAAATGTCAATGTAGTTGTATTGGGAGACCTTAATGTTAGGGTAGGAAATGAACCAACAGATGGACTGGTTGGGAAGTGTGAAGTTCCAGGAAGAAATAGTTGTGGAGAGTTGTTGTTGGTGTTGTGCCTAGAAAGAGAGTTGATGATAGCAAATACAGAATTATGAAGAAAGTCAAGCATAAGTACACATGGGGGAGAGTGGTGGATTAAAGGGTGGTAGATAGAGCATTAATGGACTATGTAGTGGTATCCACGAGTGTAGTAGGAAGAGTTAAGGATGTACGGTACATGTTCTAAGGGGAAAGAGTGGGGGAATATCAGATCATATTTTGGTGGGAGGAAGTTGAGAGTGGAGTTTAGATGGAGAAAAAGGGAAAAGAACAGAAGGTAGGGAGGTGCTTAGAGTGAACTTCTGAAATGAGAAAGAAAAGGAGCTTAGAGAGGAGTGGGAGGGAATGAAGGATAAAGTAGAAGTAGGAGTGGAGGAGGAATGTGGATGGTTCAAGGAGGGATTCACAAAGTGTGCAAAGATGTTGTGTGGAAGAAGGAAGACGGGAGGAAATAGAAGGAAGGGTAGTGATTGGTGGGATGAGACAGCAAAGAAGATTGTAGAAGAGAAGAAACGAGCTTTCACAGATTGGTTACAACATTGGACGAGGGAATGATATGAGAGACACAAAGAAAAGAGAAGAGAAGTAAAGCATAAGATAAAGGAGGCAAAGAGGAGAGCAAATGTGAAATGTATGACAGAGAAAATGCGGTAATTAATAAAAAAAAGTTTTGGAAAGAAATTAAGAAAGGAAGAAGAGGTAAATCAAGAAAAGAAGAAAAGGTAAAAGGTGCAGATGGAGAGATGATAATGGAAGAGAAGGCAGTAATAGGAAGATGGGCAGAGTATTTTAGGGAGTTGCTAAATGTGAAGGAAGATAGGGAGGAAAGGTAGTTGCAGTGGGATGCACTTAGAAAATGAGAGTGATGAGTGAGGAAAATGGAGAAATAAGGAAGAATGAAGTGAAGGCAGTTGTTAAGATGATGAGAACAGGAAAGGCACCCGGGTTAGATGGATGTCATGAAGTGTCTAAAAAAAGGAGGTACAGTGATGGTGTAATGACTGGTGACGTTATTTAATGTTTATTTAAGAGAGGGTAGAGTGCCGGAGGACTGGAAGAGTGCCTGTATAGTTCCACTTTACAAGGGAAAAGGGGACAAATGTGAGAGTAGTTTCAGAGGGATCGGCTTGTTGAGTGTAGTTGAGAAGGCTTATAGGAGGGTCTTGATTGAGAGGATTGGTAGAGGAACAGAGGGAGTAATTGGTAAGTAACAGTGTGAGTTTAGGACAGGTAGGGGTTGCGTTAATCAGATTTTTATAGTAAGACAGGTATGTGAGAAAGTTCCAGGAAAAGATAAGGAGGTTTTATTTATTTATTTATTTATTTATTTATTTATTTATCTATTTATTTATTTACTTATCTATCTATCTATCTATCTATCTATCTATCTATTGTTTATCTATTTATTTATTTATTTATCTATTTATTTATTCATTTATTTACTTATTTATTTATTTATTTATTTATTTATATGTTTATTTATCAATCTATTTTTTTGTCTCTTATGGATCTGGAGAAGGTTTATGACAGGGTAGGTAGAAAGGCACTGTGGGAGGTATTGAATGGATGTCATGAGGTGTCTAAAAAGAGGAAGTACAGTGATGGTGTAATGACTGGTGACATTATTTGATGTTTGTTTAAGAGAGGGTAGAGTGCCGGAGGACTGGAAGAGTGCCTGTATAGTTCTACTTTACAAGGGAAAAGGAGACAAGTGTGAGAGTAGTTTCAGAGGGATCAGATTGTTGAGTGTAGCTGAGAAGGCTTATAGGAGGGTCTTGATTGAGAGGATTAGTAGAGGAACACAGGGAGTAATTGGTAAGGAACAGTGTGATTTTAGGACAGGTAGGGGTTGCGTTAATCAGATTTTTATAGTAAGGCAGGTATGTGAGAAAGTTCCAGGAAAAGGTAAGGAGGTTTTATTTATTTACTTATTTATTTATTTATTCATTTTTTTATTTATTTATTTATTTACTTATCTATCTATCTATTGTTTATTTATTTATTTATCTATTTATTTACTTATTTATTTATCTATGTATTTATCTGTTTATTTACTTATTTATTTATATGTTTATTTATCTTTATTTTTTGTCACTTATGGATCTGGAGAAGGTTTATGACAGGGTAGGTAGAAAGGCACTGTGGGAGGTATTGAAGATATATGGGGTATTGGCTGCATGTTATTGTGGCAAAGTAGCATATAGTTGATACTTTAGGGTCTATATGGGGCGCCCCTATGAACCAGAGCCACACATCATTTTGTCTGTGATAGAGGAAAACTCTGTACATAGAGAAATGATGACACTTTTATACTACGACTGTCCCTCCGTTATGCTGTCCCCCAATCCCTTGTTACTGTCCTGTACCATTTCTCTGAATATTCATTTCCTTTTTTCGCCTATCTACCCTGTGGTGGGAGAAAAGAATACTGCCACCAAGTATTTCCACTTGAGTCGTAAAAGACGACTAAAAAAAAAAAAAAAAAAAAAAAAAAAAAAGGGGATGGGATTAGGAGTCCTACAACCTGTAGCCCCAAAAGGGGACATTCCTAAAAAAGAAAGTAAAGGCATAAGAGGGTCTGGTTTGGGTCTTTTAATGAGCGTGGATGTGGTACAGATGAGAGATAGGCAGTATGTTTGTGAGAAGAAAGATGGATGTACTGGCTTTGAGTGAAACTAAAATGAAAGGAAAGGGCAACTGTGAGTTTGGGAGTGTAGCTGGGAGGTACTCAAGAGTGACGAGGGGACGAGGGAGAGAAGGGGTGGCTATACTAGTAAGTGAAGAGATAAGTAAACGGGTAGTGGAGTGGAAGGAGGTGTCATCAAGGTTGATGTGGATGAAGGTGAAGCTGGGAAAGGAGATGTGAGTTTTTGTAAGTGCGTATGGGCCTGGTAGTGAGAAGAACGTAGAGGAAAGGGAGGCATTTAGGGTAGATATAAATGAGTGCATAGAGGGATTATGGAGAAATGTCAATGTAGTTGTATTGGGAGACCTAAATGCTTGGGTAGGAAATGAACCAATTGACGGAGTGATTGAGAAGTATGGAGTTCGAGGCAAAAATCGTAGTGGAGAATTGATGGTGGAGATGTGTCTTGAAAGAGAGTTGATAATAGCAAATACAGTGCTTAAGAAGAAAGTCAAGCATAAGTACACATGGGAGAGGGTGGTGGATAGAAGGGTGGCAGATAGAGCGTTAATGGACTATATAGTGGTGACCAGGAGTATGGTAGGAAGAGTTAAGGATGTACATGTTCTAAGGGGAGAGAGTGGGGGAATATCATATCATTTCCTGGTGGAAGGTAAATTGAGAGTAGAGAATAGGTGGAGAAAGAGGAAAAGGGCAGAAGGTAGGGAGTTACTTAGAGTGAACTACTTAAACGAGGAAAAAAAAAGGAGAATGAGTATAAGAATGTTCCGTTCTTGGGCCACTTCTATTCATAATAAATATAAATGATATAGACCATGGAATAAAATCTACTGTTTCCAAATTTGCTGATGATACAAAACTGTGCGGAATGGCAAATGATCACTCAAACCAATTAGATATTCAAGAAGATTTAGATAAATTACAGCAATGGTCTGAAAAGTGGCTAATGAAATTTAAAACAAGTAAATGCAAGGTAATGCACATAGGTAAAAATAACAGTAAGTACGATTACAAGCTATTTGGAAATTCGTTAACAAAAGTGAATAGTGAAAAAGATTTCGGCGTAATCATCAGTAACGACCTCAAATCATCCAAGCAGTGTATTTCAGCCTCTGAGAAAGCAAATAAGAGTCTAGGACTGATTGCGCGATCTTTTGATTTCAAAAGTACATCACTCATTAACAAGCTATATAAATCGTTAGTTCGTCCACATTTGGAATATGCTGTTGCCGTATGGTCACCGAATCTCATTAATGAAATTGACAGACTGGAAAAAGTACAACGGTGAGCCACAAAACTGATTCCAAATATCAAAAATAAATCATACGAAAATCGACTTAAACATATGAATCTGTTTTCCCTAAAAAAGCGTAAACTCAGAGGTGACTTGATACAGAAACAATGGTCTCAAACTGTCCGGAAATAGATTCAATTTGGAAGTAGGTAGAAACAACTTTGCCAACCGTGTAGTTAATGAATGGAATAAACTTCCTGCACAGGTAGTGCAAAGTAGTTCAGTTCGAAGCTTTAAGAATCATTTAGATAAACACCTAAGCAAGATGCTGTACTGATTATAATTTATTTTATATTATTTGTTTTTGTTTTGTTATCATTTGTCTGTCTGATTTTCATTTATTATTAGTTATATGTCAAGTTATTATTATTTACTATTTACCTGTTTGTTTATTATCTAACTATACCTATGCATTTATTTATGTATTTTATTTTTTATTTACATTATTATAGTTTTTATTTATTATTTTATTATTATTATGATTTTTTTCGCATCCGACCTAGATATGGACCAAAAGGTCTCCTGTCGGCATGCTCCGCCTTTGTAATCCTTTGAAGAAGTTGAGAGTAAAGGATAGAGTAGGTCTAGGAGTGGAGGAGGAATGGGGATGGTTCAAGGAGGGAGTCATAAGGTGTGCAAAGATGGTGTGTAGAACAAGGAGGGCGGGAGGAAATAGAAAGAAGGGTAGTGAGTGGTGGGATGAGGAAGCAAAGAAGGGTGTAGAAGAGAAGAAGCAGGCATTCATAGATTGGCTACAAATTAGGACGAGGGAATCGTATGAGAGGTACAAAGCAAAGAGAAAGGAAGTTAAGCATAAGATGAAGGAAGCAAAGAGGAGAACAGATGTGAAATGGGGAAAGAGTATGACAGAAAATTTTGAAAGTAATAAAAAGATGTTTTGGAAGGAAGTTAAAAGAGGAAACGGAGGCGAATCAAGTAGAGAAGAAAAGGGAAAAGGTGCAGGTGGAGAGATGATAATGGAAGAGAAGGCAGTGAGAGGAAGGTGGGGAGAGTATTTTAAGGAGTTGCTAAATGTGAAGGAGGATAGGGAGGGAAAGGTAGTTGCAGTGAGAAACGCTAAGAAGATGAGAGTGATGAGTGAGGAAAATGGAGGAGAAATAGGGAAGGATGAAGTGAAAGCAGCTGTTAAGATGATGAGAGCAGGTAAGGCACCTGGGTTGGATGGATGCCATGCAGAATGTCTGAAGAAAGGAGGTACAGTGATGGTGGATTGGCTGGTGACGTTATTTAATGTTTGTTTAAGAGAGGGTAGAGTGCCAGAGGACTGGAGGAGTGCCTGTATAGTTCCGCTTTAAAAAGGAAAGGGGGACAAATGTGAATGTAGTAGTTACAGAGGGATCAGTTTGTTGAGTGTAGTTGGGAAGGCTTATGGGAGGGTCTTGATTGAGAGGATTAGGAGAGGAACAGAGGGAGTAATTGGTGATGAACAGCGTGGGTTTAGGACAGGTAGGGGATGTGTAGATCAGATTTTTGTGGTAAGACAGATATGTGAGAAAGCTATAGGAAAAGGTAAGGATGTTTTTTTGGGATTTTATGGACCTGGAAAAGGCTTATGACAGGGTAGACAGGAAGGCACTGTGGGAGGTACTGCAGATATATGGGATAGGAGGAAAGCTGTTAAGAGCAGTCAAGAGTTTTTATGAGAGTAGTAGAGCTTGCGTTAGGATTAGAAATGGAGAGAATGAATGGTTTGAGGTAAAGGTGGGATTTCGTCAGGGATGTGTTATGTCGCCCTAGCTGTTCAATCTTTACATGGATGGGGTGATGCGAGAGGTGAATGCAAGGGTAGTGGGTCAGGGGTTGGAGATGATTAAAGAAAGTGGAGAAAAGTGGGAGGTGAGTCAGCTGTTGTTTGCTGACGACACTGCGCTTGTAGCAGGACCAGAGGAGGGATTGAGAAAGTTAGTGACATAGTTTGAGAAGGCGTGTGAAAGAAGGAAGGTGAAGATAAATGTGGGCAAAAATAAGATGATGAGATGTACAAGGAGAGAGAGTGACAGAAGGCTGAAAGTGAGCATTAAGGGTGAGAAACTGGAAGAAGTGGATAGTTTCAGATACTTGGGTGCGAATGTGACAGAAAAGGGAGGAGTGGGGCCGGAGGTAGAATGTAGGTTGATAGAAGCGAGTAAATGCCTTGGTGGATTAAAAAGTGCAATGAGAAATAGACATCTGGGAATGGATGCTAAGAGGAGGTTATATGAAGGAGTGATTGTGCCAACAGCAATGCACGGGGCAGAAACATGGAACATGAGAGAGGAAGAGAGAAGGAGTTTGAATGTGTTTGAGATGAAATGTCTGAGAAGTATGATAGGGGTTACTAGGCTAGATAGAGTGAGAAATGAGGAGGTGAGGAGGAGAACAGGGGTAGAAAGGGAGCTGGGAGATAGGGTTGATGAAAGAGTATTAGGATGGTTTGGACACATGGAAAGAATGAGTGAAGAAAGATTAGTAAAAGAAGTGTGGAAGGCGGAGGTGGAGGAAGTGAATATGAGGGGGCGTCCAAGGATGAGATGGATGGATGAGGTGAAAGGGGCTTTACCAAAGAGAGGAATGTCTGTAGAGGAAGGACGGGAGAGGACAGAAGATAGGGGTGAATGGAGAAGGGTTGTGTATAGATGAGGCTGTGATGCATGAGGGGGAGTGGGTGGGGGATGGGGGATGAGGAAGTATGTATGAGAAAAAAATTGACGCAGCCTGAGGGGATTTCTCCCCATCTTCTCCTTTCCTGCATGAGGGGACGGAGAGGGGGAGTCGCCGAATTTATGAAGCGTCCTTGCTGTGGATGTGCTGTGTCTTGCGACACTGCTTCTGACCCAGGGCAGTGGACAGGATGCAGGGATGACCCGTCATCCAGGAGGTGCCAAGATAGGAGGGAGGGAGGAGGGTGGAGGGGAGTGGAATATATGGGAAATGAAATGGGTGGGAGTGATTTTTATGCCTTTTTCTTTTTGGCTACCGCCCGTGTAAAGGGGAAAAAGCCTTTGGTATATATATGTAAGAGTTTTTAAGAGAGGAGTAGAGAGTATGTTAGTATTAGAAATGAAGAGAGTGAGTGGTTTGAAACAAAGGTAAGACATCGTCAGGGATGTGTTATATCGCCCTGGCTGATCAATCTATACATGAAATGGGTAGTGAGAGAGGTAAATGCAAGTGTAGTGGGTCAGAGATTGGAGGAAGTAGGAAAGATAAACTAGAAAACGAAGATCAATATATAAATATATATATATATATAAATATATATATATATATATATACATATATATATATATATATATATATATATATATTTATATATATATATATACACACAAACACACACACACACACACACACACACACACACACACACACACACACACACACACACACACACACACACACACACACATATATATATATATATATATATATATATATATATATATATATATATATATATATATATATATATATTGTCATGGGTCGCTTGCTTGGTTTGGCCTGAGTTAACGTAATGAGTGGAACTTCAGTCAAATCTAGGGGAAATCGAGTTCCAGTTGGGAAGCAAACCCACAACAATAACGTGGAACGTATAGGTAATTTAGGTAGATAAAAAATACGTTCCGAGGAAAAGCTCTATTTGAGACTGAATGTAAGTAGGGATTATAAGGATTACGGTTGAGGTAAGATAGACGTCTGCACGAAACTTAATTAACTATATCTACACATAAAAAAAAGTTTTACTGATTAGCATTTACGAACATACACTCACAGTATTCTGAGGAATAACATAAATACACTTTCCTAATAAAGAAAACATACAATTCACAAATCACCGAGTCTTAACAAACATATATAATTCACACAAAATAATTAATAACCCTATACAAGTCCAAAGAATTTGGTTTAAACAATACTTGCGAACAAAACAGCAATGCACCGATATACATCGTCGAAGAGGTGAGACCTGGGGTTGTGTGAGAGTGGGGGTGGACAACCGGGGAGTCTCTTTTTATACACGAGGAAGGCGGGGCCAATATTTTCATGGCAAGGTTCGAACTCGTACGTTCATACAACGTATGCTGGCCACGAGTCATGTTCGAAACCGTAAGTAGTAGGCTGGCGATTTGAAAGTGGTTTGATTCACGGTTGGCTATAACACCCCCCTCCGGAAGTCCAGCGTAACGGGGAGCAGCTGGTCTAGAGAGTCCATAGTCACCGTGAATCGTCTAGGAGGCTGGTCGCTCCCCTAGACAGGGTGTCAGCAATTAGGTTGTCTTCTCTTCTGATGTGGACCATGAGGAATTTGAAGACTTGGAGGACAAGGGCCCATCGGAGGACTCGTTGATTGAAGATACGGGCCCTCTCGATGAAGGTAAGAGGGTTGTGGACGGCTTCCTGTAGCGAGACCCCTCCTATCCCTTCTCCCGATGGGTCTACGTGGAGGACGAAGGGGTGGGAGTAGTCGGCGGTCTTCAACACCGGCTCGCCCCTCGGGAACTGCGAAGGGGTCTCGAAGTAGTGTTGGCAGACTGGAGATCAGACCAATTTCCCCGTGGGACTGGAGAGGGAGGTGAGAGGAGCCGTGATGGAGGAGTTGTGGCGGAGACGGCGGCAGCATCCTCTCTGCCTTATGGGGGTAGAGGCGATAAGGGGGTCTGGCGAATAGGAAGAGCATTAGTTTGCAATTCTTTGTCATGAGTAAGGGGCCCAAGGCACTGAATAAGGTCTGCAAGGAGGGCAGAGTTGGGCTTGAGAGCCGTTGTATCGACTTCTCGTATGTTAGGTTCATTTGTAAGGGGGGGTTTTCAAGGCATGATATAGGTCTCTCTAGCGCATCAGTAGGGTTTCAACGGACATACTCTTGAGCCTTTATTTTATGTTGAGAGGGTCTTTTCTTATTGAATATTTTACCATGGGACTTAAAGTCTTTAAAGGTATGTTCGTAAGGGGAAAGTTACCTCTTACTGCATGGGTCACAGGTTTACGAGGACAGTGAGATTTTGGTCCAGTACACTGGGTAGGTGCTTTCGATTTACTTGGGCACTTTTACACTCTGCAACCTGGCTCTGGGCATTGAGTGATGTGATGGCCAGGTTTCTTACAGTAACTACAGGAAGAGTAGAGGGTGGTAGGGATAGAGGTCTTTCCTGCCTGCTTATCATCGGGAGTGGCAAAGGAACCTACTGATGGCTTTACAAAATGGCTTCCCCGCTGTACATTCAACCTATGTACTGCGTATTCATCGGCAAGTAATGCTGCTTCAGTTAAATCAAATACATCTTTTCCATTTAAATGAAGCATTATTTGGAATGGAATTCTGCGCTTAAATTCCTCGAAGATCATCAAGTTAACGAGTTGATCGTAAGTCTTTACTTTGATGGCAGTGAGCCATTGCTTAAAGATTCTGAGTTTTTCAGAGGCAAATTCGACAAATGTCGAGTTAGCAGATTTGGTAAAATTTCTGAATTTTTGACGGTAAGACTCAGGAGTAACTTGATAGGCATTGAGGATACTAGATTTGACTATTTCATAGGATGAGTATACCTCAAGACTGTTGAAGACTTTGGCGGCTGTTCCTACCAATTTGCTTTGTATGATCCACACCCATTCTTCTCCGGGCCAGTTTACGTGCTCAGCTAAACGTTCAAATTGCCTAAAAAAGTATTCTGGGTCTGACTCATTGAAATTAGGAAGGGAGGCAATTTGGTTATTTAATAGATGGACAGTTTTGTTTTTCCTATCTATGTCAGACAATTTCAACTTTCGTTCGTACTCTAATGCAAGTTCCTTCTCACGCTCACACTGTCTTTCTCTGTCACGTTCCTCCTTTCTCAGCTCAAATTCACGTTCTTTCTCACGCTCACACTGTCTTTCTCTGGCATGTTCACGGTCTTTTTCCTTTTCTTCTCGTTCTTTCTCACGATATCTTAATCTCATTATCTCAAGCTCCCGATCTTTCTCTCTTTCTTCTCATTCTTGTCTCATTCTATCTCTCTCTAGTTTAATTTTCTCTAATTCTAAAGATACTACTGATTTATTAAAGGGAGATGGGGGGGAGCGCGTGCTTCAGGCTGCAAGGGGGGATCACTATCTCTTACAGGGTCTCCTTCAGTTACGTCATGAGCACTTTCCTGGCGTAGTAGTTCGAATGCATCTGCATCCAGTACCAGCAAATCTACGAGGGATTCGATGACCACTCGTTTGAGTTCATGTTTACGTAATCTAGCAGGAGCATTAATTTGGTAGGTTTCACCTCCTCTGTCACCACTGTCACCCCCACTATCGGTCCTCGACCGTTTACACTTCTATTAGTCTCGTAATTCCATTCACAAGGCCCCTAGCCTTCGTTACGCCAGTTCCAATAATCTTTCAAGTTCCTCTTATGCAATAGGCCCCATGCCTTGTATTTCTCATGTAATTCAGACCAGTCCTGAGGTTAAGGAAAGTTAATTAGTTCTTTTCTTTTCTTTCCACTACAATTACACTGTCTTGGTTACACTCAGGATCTCTCTCCCTCGTCTGCCCCCGAGATCCCTCTCCTATACGCCAGGCCACCTTCGTCTGACGTCACTAATTTTTCTAATCCAATCTCCTCTGACTTCTCAAATGTCACTCCTTATGGGCGTGACTTTGAATTCATGCACCAATAATTTTTCCTCCTCTTCCACCTTTTCTCCAATCCGGAAAGCCGTTACAATGTCACAAGCAATATCGTTTACCTCAGCATTTGTCAAACGAAAATAACTTGCGCTCACAGAGTGTTTTGATTACATCAGCGATTATTACAACAGTCACCTCCCGTCGGCCGTGTTTATACAGACAGAACGGCGCCTCAAATCTTTGTTTATAAAAACAGTTGATGCCGAGCTAACGCGAGTCTGACTCGCTGACTCAGCATTTAAATACCCTAGTGTTTCTTAAGGGACTGTAGGGCGCGAAAACATGAAAAATTATGGAAAATTAATGAATTTTAGGTAAACATTTCAAAAGATTCTCTATGATGGTGGTAACACTTTGGCCAAATATTACAGCTCAATTCCGTTTCTTTTCTTATATATATAAAATAAAATAGATAAATTTTTGGCAACCTCTGGCAACCCCATTGCATGAATAAACATTCTGTATATTGAAATAAAGTCAAAATTTTGATACCCAGTTCTGTTTTGTTTACTATAATTAATATGTATGGAGATATCTGGCAACTTGCCCAACACTAATCGTCAATCACCACAAGGATCTCAGTATCTCTTCAAAGCTAAAGGAGAAAGGATGTCGCCCTGTCGCGTATCTGTTAGCCTACCAGTCATGCATGCGATCGTATTATCTTTTTTTCTACCAACAGGTATTCAAAAGATTCTCTATGATGGCTGTAACACTTCGACCAAATATTACAGCTCAATTCCGCTTCTGTTCTTATATATAAAATAAAATAGATAAATTATTGGCGACATCTGGCAACCCCATTGCAGGAAAAAACATTCTGTATATTGAAATAAAGTCAAATTTTCAATAGCCAGTTCAGTTTTGTTTAAAGTTTTAAACGGAAACGTAAAAAAATAGACAATGTCACGAGTGAGTACGCGGCCGGAGGATTTTAAATGCCGGTGCGCTCCTTTAAACTTTAAATGCCTCTCTTGAAAAGTTTATGTTTTTTGTATTTAAATAGCCATATCTCTGTTTCTTTTTGTCCGATTTCATTCATTCTTTCGAATTTGTAAAGAGAAAGAGTAATTCTTTAATTTGATTAGAAAAAAACAAAAGAAACAGTAACTTAATATTTTTTGTTTAATTTATCATAGCAGATTTTCACTGAAGTTTCTACTATTAAAAAGAATTAAAAAAATAAAAGAGAATAGGAAAAAATCTAACTTAATGAAGTTGTTCCCAAGACTCTAATCTTTCATTTCCTACATAGTAGGCTGATTACCTATGCCTATGGATACTTCAATGATTACAGATACTATCATAAAAAGAAAGAAAGAAAAAATTAACTACACATAATATATACATGTTACTAAAACAATTTAGTATGCAATAATACTCTTTCCGATAGAGTAAGTATACATAAGTTCACCAAAGAAATTGAACAACTTTTATGACACGTTCACCTATAAGCACTTCCCACAGTCCCTTAACCTTATTAGCATTCGTACCTCTATCTACCGGCCTCTTACAGGGCTCGGCAGCTACCGTTGGTCATCCCGACCAATTTCTTATTTCCCTCTTACAGGGCTTGCTAATATATTTCTAGAATAAGCTAATCTACCCTTGCGTAAAATTGGTTATCAAAGATATAAAGATATAAGCAACCCTCCAAAATACAACATTCATGCAATAAATGGTGAATAACATGCATGTCAATATATAAGGCATAAAATTAATTAAGAACACTATTTATCAATGGTGAATGTTAAAATAATACATATAAATGAACGTATAGTTAAGCAGACACATGGTTAATGGGTTTTGACAGAGTCAACCTCCGGAATACAACAATGGCAATCAGTGCTGCCAACAACACTGAAAGTAAAGGTATAACAATGATTGGTATAATGGGAAAATCATTTGAGGGAGATCTTGACAATGGTCTTCTCTTAATTTTCAAAGGAGGTGAGTTTTCAGGCAATGTGAAATTGAAGGTTGAAATGTAGGTATTATCAGTTAAATGCATTGTATTAAGGGTATTAGAAATTGTGGAAATAGTGTCTTCATGCAATTCACAATTATCAAATACAGAGATAAGACCTTCAACCAAATCCAATTTAGGACTCAACCCGGGACAATTGATTGATACCTTTGTCTTGTTAGGAAAAAACAAATAATGAGATCCTTGAATGTTACAATGAGGAATTTGGTCTACCATTTTTTTTTTTTTTATAATGGCAATTGTTCATAACAGACACATTCCTAACCAGAGAAGCTTCACATGAATTTTTCAAAGCTTCACGAAACACAAAAAGAGAAGAATGACAAAGATAAAGATTCCTATTAAATCTTTTGCAATCCTTCAATTTGTCATTAGAGATCCTGCTCTCCTTCAGATTTTCTACAGAAAGGATATAATTGATTGGGTCCACAACTGGAATATCTACTTCATAAAATGAACCATTTGCCTTCAATGGGAAGGGTATCAATTTGAATAAGTTAAATCTTAGGTTGGAAGAGAACGGGATTTCAATAATAACTGAAGTAACATTTAAGTAGGAATTTAGCAATGGATAATATAATGCTACATTAGCTTCCTCAAAGAAAGGTTCAAAGTTCCAATCCTTCTTTGCTGACTTAATTACCTTTATAAGTTGAGGTATTGGAAGGAGAGAAGAAGTTACTTGACCCGAATTTGCCATAACTAAATCTTGTACAAAAGATTCCAACTGAACTTGCATCTCAGATAATTTCAAATGCATAGTACTGAGTAACAAGAAAAGTTGCATTGTATTCTCTTGTTCACTTTGTTTCAAACTGAGATTCTCTAAGTTATCTGAAATATCAGAGATAATTTCCTCAATGTTTTTAATGCTTGTTTGTAAATCATCAATTTTTCCAACTTTCTCCTTTAATGTATTTATGGAAAATTTCAAGTCAGCAAAGAAGGCAAAATTGGCAATTCCTAATCCAGCAAGAGCTCCTAAAGCCACTACTATTGCACTTCTATTTTGTCTAACATGGCTTTTGAAATTTGAACCTATGATGTGCAATTTATCCTCTATTTCCTTTATCTGTGTCTCCAGGCTTTCTTATAATCTTCATATTGATAAAGTTGGTAATTCTATCTCCTCACTATTCTCATTTAAAATCTTAATAGGTTTAGTACACACCTGAATACATCCTATTTGTGTACCTTTCTTTAAAACTATCTCTTTATTCATAGTATTAATTACTAATACTTCTACTCTGTTCTTATTTGACTTATAAATCCCTGAGTCCCACTTCAATCCTTTAATTTTAACTGATTCTGGGACTGTAATTATTTCAGAGTCTACATTGATTCCTTTCAAACACACTTCAACCTTATTAATTGACATGGGATGTAACAATGTCGACCTTGTTACGCCACAATCTGCAATTATCAAGGCTTCAGTCGTTGATAATTTAGTAATCTCTGGGATTTCCTGAACTTCTGAGTTGGGTTCACAAGTTGCTTTACTTTCTGTTGGTCTGGACCGCTCGGCCTCGTTATCTAAGATAGAAATGTTATCTAAGGATTCATTGATTCCTGTCACTGGTCTTAAGTCTGGTTGATTTAAAAATGGGATTAACTGTGACTTCACTAAAATTCCTAAGTCAGCAGGACAAATTACCATGTTTTCTTTTCTCATAGTTGCAAATCCTATCAATAAATCTCCTGGAAAAACAGACTCTTCTACCACTATCACTGGAATATACAAATGTTCATTTGTATATAAGACAACTTCTAGCTCCACTTTACCTAATGTTTTTAACTGATTTCCACTTACACCTTGCAATGAGTAACGGATCGGTTCCAACATTTTCACTCCCGGGTTCAACTTTACTAGTAATTACATTAACTACAGACCCTGTATCAATAAATATTTGAATAGGCTTATTGAACACTTTACCAACAGTAATTATCAGTTTGTCAGTTTCTTTCATCTCCCTTGCATTCCCATATTTAACACAATACCGCCTATCGGTATATATATGGGGAGTTCTGAAATTGTTTATTCTGTGTCTGGGGGTTTTCCTCTTAGCCCTGGGGGTACCCGAAAATTTTTGCATTCATGAGTCCTATGACCTATCTTATTATGATAAATACAGAATGGAGGGTTCCTACATTGATACTCACTGTGGCCCTCGTATTTGCAATTTCTGCAAATAATTCCATAAAAACATTCTTGGGCCTTGTGTCCCCAGGTATTACAATTAAAACATAGGATTCTAGCATCCCTGGATGGACTTCTAGCATGCCGCCTATGTCCTACTTCTGTTTTCTTAAACTCTCTAGAGTTCCTATGTTGGCTTTGTTGATTTATAGGCATTACATATGGGTTTATTGTTCTGGTCTCATTGTATCCTTGAAGAAGATGAAGATAATCTACTTCTCCTAAACTTATATTTGATTTAAGATCTTTGTACAGCCTTTCTGCTGTTAAGTCATCAGAATTTTTTGCTAACAATCCAAATGTGATAAATTTGATTACTTGAGAAATTTTCATTTTGTCACTTGATCCTTCTATCCAGTCTGAATCTTTCAAGATAGAATTCATGTCTTTTGACCATCTATCTAATCTAGCTAAGTACTCTGTGTCAGTTTCACTTGTCCTAACTTCTTTTATCATTCTAACTAATGACCTAATAGGATCCTGGTCACATTTGGACATAAAATGTTTAATGAAGGCTTTCTTATAATCTTCATATTGATTAATCTCTTCCATTTGCTTGAAGTTAATGACAAACCTAGCCCTCCCATGCTCAGGATCAATATTTTCCTTGAGTACCGCAATCTTTCTTTTTTTCATTTGTTATATTCTTACTATCAGTGTATCTATTAAATTAAGATATTTGTTGACACCATAGGTATTAGATTATCCAGTAAATTTTGGGATATTTGTGTTGGAGGTATGGACTTCATGTCTTAACACGTTAGAATTCTGAGCGGTACTCAAACTAATACCTTGCTTTAGCCTGGCTGCTTGCGATGTCACTTCGCGATGTCAACTTCTATCTTAACGTCCTTCTTCGGCCTTGTCATTCGCCAGCGACGTTGTTCCTCAGCTTCGTCACCCACTGCCTTGAAGACCGCCTTGTAGATGATGATCACCTTGAAGAATGCTTGTTCCACTCGTAGTAGTAGTTGCTTGTAGTTTGTAGATCCCTCGTTCCTCGAAACCAATACACTCTTGATTGTGGTTGCCTTGTTCCCGTAGACTTTCTCGCACAACTTTGCTCACCCGTCTATCTCGCACCACTTCTCTTCGGAGGTATGTTTAACACCCAGTTCATCCTACCGCTGCCACCACTTTCACCTCCTCTGTCACCACTGTCACCCCCACTATCGGTCCTCGACCGTTTACACTTCTATTAGTCTCGTAATTCCACTCATAAGGCCCCTAGCCTTCGTTACACCAGTTTCAATAATCTTTCAAGTTCCTCTTATGCAGTAGGCCCCATGCCTTGTATTTCTCATGTAATTCAGACCAGTCCTGAGGTTAAGGAAAGTTAATTAGTTCTTTTCTTTTCTTTCCACTACAATTACACTGTCTTGGTTACACTCAGGATCTCTCTCCCTCGTCTGCCCCCGAGATCCCTCTCCTATACGCCAGGCCACCTTCGTCTGACGTCACTAATTTTTCTAATCCAATCTCCTCTGACTTCTCAAATAAATGTCACTCCTTATGGGCGTGACTTTGAATTCATGCACCAATAATTTTTCCTCCTCTTCCACCTTTTCTCCAATCCGGAAATCCGTTACAATGTCACAAGCAATATCGTTTACCTCAGCATTTGTCAAACGAAAATAACTTGCGCTCACAGAGTGTTTTGATTACATCAGCGATTATTACAACAGTCACCTCCCGTCGGCCGTGTTTATACAGACAGAACGGCGCCTCAAATCTTTGTTTATAAAAACAGTTGATGCCGAGCTAACGCGAGTCTGACTCGCTGACTCAGCATTTAAATACCCTAGTGTTTCCTAACCTTATTAGCATTCGTACCTCTATCTACCGGCCTCTTACAGTAGGTTTAAGCCAACAGTCTCCAATCATCCTTTTTGAGATCATACTCTGACTGATCCACTGAGGGATTTTTGATAAAAGTTTCTATATTGAAAGGCATAGCGAGTGTATATACACGAGAATTCCACTCCAGGGATATTAGTATAAACCAATTCTTGGACTTTACACACGAAAAATTGACTAAATCCCTGTTCGGGGGGAGTGAAATCAATGGTGGGTCTCTATAAGAACCCGGTCTATGAACATTTATTCTATAGACGGTGTGTATACTAGGGTTCAGCGCTCAGACTATACGCCCGTAACTTACGTATATTCTGTCGCTGAATCAGAATATGGCTAACTAATGATCTGAATCTTAGAATACACGGCTTACTATGCAGGTATAGTTAACTTTCGAAGCTGTGGGGGGATAGTATAAATCTCCTAGGCTCAGCTGCTGAGGAAAGTTATAACGGGGTCGTAACTATTGTGCGACGTTAGGGCTACAGCAAGTGGGTAGTTTAGGGAGATCGCTAGTTAACTCGGGAGGGAGGTGGTAGTTGAATACCGGTAAATTACTTGGGTGAATTACTGCGAACTTATTGAATTGAGGTTCTCCTTTGGAACCGGTTGAATAAGTCGGACATATGAATGTCGGGGTCTCACATACTTCGAATAATCGATACTTTAAAGTTTTGTATCCTATCATCTAACCTAACGTATTGATAATTAAGCACAAATCGAACACTTATAGATTTACATCCTATCATCTAACCTAACGTAGTATTGAAAATTTAAATAAAGCATAAATAATTCAGTGACAGTGAGTGTATGGTAATGAACAAAGTGATAATCGCACGCGTTACAGATAATTGACGTTAAGAGGTTAGCAGACTTCGATATTACCTACGGGTCACTAATCTATTTCACGTAAATATAGAATAACATCCCGGTCAGGCCCCCAATTGTCATGGGTCGCTTGCTTGGTTTGGCCTGAGTTAACGTAATGAGTGGAACTTCAGTCGAATCTAGGGGAAAGTCGAGTTCCAGTTGGGAAGCAAACCCACAACAATAACGTGGAACGTATAGGTAATTTAGGTAGATATAAAATGCGTTCCGAGGAAAAGCTCTATTTGAGACTGAATGTAAGTAGGGATTATAAGGATTACGGTTGAGGTAAGACAGACGTCTGCACGAAACTTAATTAACTATATTTACACAAAGAAAAAATAAAATTTTACTGATTAACATTTACGAACATACACTCACAGTATTCTGAGGAATAACATAAATACACTTTCCTAATAAAGAAAACATACAATTCACAAATCACCGAGTCTTAACAAACATATATAATTCACACAAAATAATTAATAACCCTATACAAGTCCAAAGAATTTGGTTTAAACAATACTTGCGAACAAAACAGCAATGCACCGATATACAGCGTCGAAGAGGTGAGACCTGGGGTTGTGTGAGAGTGGAGGTGGACAACCGGGGAGGCTCTTTTTATACCCGAGGAAGGCGGGGCCAATAGTTTCATGGCAAGGTTCGAACTCGTACGTTCATACAACGTGTGCTGGCCACGAGTCATGTTCGAAACCGTAAGTAGTAGGCAAGCGATTTGAAAGTGGTTTGATTCACGGTTGGCTATAACTATATATATATATATATATGTGTGTGTGTGTGTGTATGTATATTTCTGAGGCACAGGTTTTCTCTAAGGCAATTCTGGTTGAAATTAACTGCACTAGTTAGTTTAACAATCTTCAAGACTGTATTCTTTCAGCAATATTTCTATCAGCAACTGAGAGGGACCGGAAGTAGTCATTCATGACTCTCAAAAGAATATACGCAGTGTATGCCAACTGGTATATTTTTGCATAGTAATAGTATTGAACAACTATTGACTCCACCGAAACTATAGTTTTTCACCTCGTCGTGAGGCGTCTTCAGGGTGAGGACTGCTTTGTTTGGATGCTCTGCTATGTTGAAAGGTCTTCCAAGGAATAATGACCGCTGGTTGGATGGGCTGGCTAATATGGCGGTGTAACAGCTCAGCCTGTCTAGCTCAGACGAAATACTGGCCCCTCATTGGCCGAGAGAGGCAGCATGAGATTTTGTCCGGGACCCAAGAGGGTGGGATTTTGTCTGGGAGCCAAGAGGGTGGTATTTTGGCTGGGAGCCAAGAGGGTGGGATTTTGTCTGGGAGCCAAGAGGGTGGAATTTTGTCCGGGAGCCAAGAGGGTGGGAATTTGTCTGGAAGTTCTAGCCTGAGTTGCTGTTGCTCTGGTTACTGGTCCTAGGCGCGGATTAACTAGCTGGACATGTTGCACTTGTTCGTGGGGCTGCTGCTGTCTAAGGTCTTGTTGTTCCTGGAGGAGGTTATTCTTCAGAGGGCGCGCGGAAGCTTGCTGTATATTGATGGTAGGGCGCTGGCAAGTAATAGATACTGCTTCTGCAATCTGCAGCTTCCTGAAGGCAGACTCTTTGTGAAGAATTTCCGTTTGTCTAGTAGTTTCTGTAGAAGAGGCCTCATGTTGTGTATTTCAGTGAAATGCTGGAAAATTGACTCCTGGTTTCTATGGGATTGTAGGCGACGTCGCAGTGTAGAGGAGGTCCTACCAATGTATGTGCTGGAGCCGTCGCAGCGGCCCTCCTGACATGAAAATTTGTAAACAACATTGGTGGTAGCCTCACTCGGGGACCTGGGTGCCGTGCTATTCCTCATTATCAGGGAACTAATGAGGTTAGTTTTGGAGAATATTTTCAAGTCTATGATGGCATTTCTATTAGTTGGGGTGACTCCTCTCTTGATAAATAAAATAAGATAAAATAAATAAAATAAAATAAGGATTATGATAATATAAATAATAATAAATAAGATAAATAAATGCGTAGGTTTAGTTAAATAATAAACAAACAGGTAAATAGTATATAATAATATGTTGACAGATAAATAAGAATAAATGAAAATCAAGCAAATAATAACAAACACAGAAACAAATGATACAAAAAAAAATGGCAGTCATTACAGCATCTTGATTAAATGTTTATCTAAACGAATCTTAAAACTCCGAACTGAACTAGATTGCACTACCTCTGCAGGAAGTCTATTCCATTCATTAACTACACGGTTGGCGAAGTTGTTTCTACTCGCTTCTAAATTGAATCTATTTCCTAATAGTTTGAGACCGTTATATCTTGTCGGATTTTCATTCAGTGTAAACATTTTGTCACTTTTGATGTTGTCAATCCCCTTTGGAATCTGAAAGACCTCTATCATAATTTGGAATAAGTTTTGTGTCTCGCTGTTGTAGTTTTTCCAATCTATCAATGTCTTTAATGAGATTCGGTGACCATACGGAAACGGCATATTTCAAATGTGGACGAACTAAGGATTTATATAGCTTGTTAATGAGAGATGGACTTTTGAAGTCAAAGGATTCCGTACTCAGTTCTAGAATCTTATTTGCTTTCTCAGAGGCTGAAATACACTGCTTAGATGATTACACTGGCCTGCGAAGTTTCAAAGGTAAAGCATCTGATAACTGATTCTAGGGTAATTTGCTATGCAGAATCTAAAAATCAGACTCATTTTGTTCAATCAGGTCACGTTTTTGAGATACGAGGTGGTAAAAATAATTAAAAACGCCATTTAGTGCATTTAGTGCTTTTATTTTGGAAAAAAAAATTCTTGACAAAAGAAATAATTTTTTCTTGCATAGTTCAGAAGATAAAGAGGATATATTACAGAAAATCTAATCATGGATGAAGGGCCTTTTCAGTAACTTTCTCCTGTGTTGGGCAGCCACCACGTCTCGTTTCAAACACCAACAGTAGTCCGCAAGAAAGTTCACATCCCACCGCCCTTGGTAGCGTTCTTCCATGACACGAATATCCTGGTGGAAACGTTCTCCCTGTTCCTCACTGAAGTCACCACAGTTCTGAGGGAAATAGTCTAAGTGGGACCGTAGAAAGTGCATTTTGACTGACATGCCAGCCCCTAATTTTTGATAGCTGTTCAAGAGCTCATCGACTTCTTTCTCGTATTCTGCACTTCGGATTATTTCCTAGAAAGTTTCTTATCACTGACTTAAGCGACCACCAAACGGACAGCTCAGCTGCATTCAGTGCATCGTCAAACATTGAGTCCTTCATAAGTTCCCTTATCTGAGGCCCATCAAAGATGCCAGCCTTAAGCTTTTCCAGACTGATCCGAGGAAACTTCTGCTGAAGAAAAGTAAATCCCATGCCGTCCTTGTCCATTGCCTTCACAAAGTTCTTCATCAGTCCCAGTTTGATATGTAAAGGTGGGAGTAAGACCTTGTTTGGTTCAACAAGAGAACGAACCTAAACATTGTGTGAACCAGGTTCCAAACGTTGTCGTGGTGGCCATTCTTGTCTGACAAAATGTTGATCATCAGCCCGACTATCCCACAAACACAAAAAGCATGGATACTTTGTGTACCCACCCTGTAGTCCCAAAACCAATCCAACTACCTTAAGATCTCCACAGATCAACCAACCATGGTCATTGTAGTTCAGAGCAGACAGTAGCTGATCCATGTTGTCATGAGTTTCTTTCATTTGCACCGAATGACCGATTGGAATTGAAGAGTATTTATTTCCGTTGTGAAGGAGTACTGCCTTGAGACTTCTGCTGGAAGAGTCGATGAATAGTCTCCATTCAGTAGCAACATAGTCGAGCCCCATTGATTGAATCAAACCAGCAATGTTGTTGAAGTAAACTAATGACGAGTCCTTCTGGGTTGTGAAGAACTGTCTAAATTCTCTTTCACGCTCTCGGTACCAAAAGAATGTTGTCTCAGGTGCTAGCAAATGTTTCTCACGAAGACGAGAACCCAGAAGCTGTGCTGATTCCTTTGATAGGTTTAGATCCCGTGTCAGGTCATTGAGATCTGCTTATTCTCCACCCTCTGCCCTGTCTAGTGCGTTATCAGATTCCGATTCAGAGCTAGATTCCATTGCAACATCTGGCTCGGGAACGGGCAGGCCTGGACCATGAGGGACTGGTCGTATGGCAGACGGAACATTAGGATACTGAATACAATGCTTGTTCTTGCGGTTGACTCCTTTAAGATTAGTCATGCAGAAATAGCAGTCTGACACATGATCTTTACCCTCTCTCCAAACCATTGGAACAGCGAATGGCATACTCTTCCTTTTTTTATTTCTCCAATCACGCAAGTTCTCGACATATGTTTTGCAGCTAACATGGGGTGCAAATGGCTTGTCCTGGTCCCCAAGCTTAACTCCAAAGTAAGCATGATATGCCTTCTTCACAAAATCAGTTATATTTGCTAGTCGACGAGGAAGAATCACATTACCACATATGTAGCAGAACCTATCAGGATGATTTGTGCATTTGCGTTCCATTTTCTGTCAATCTAAGATACGTGTCCAAAATAGAAACACAAGAAGCACAGATTCTTGTAAAAAGCACAGATTCTTATCACATCAGTCACATTGATTGGAGATCACACTTTTCTAAACCATTTTCAGTGATTTCTCCAATCACGCAAGTTCTCGACACATGTTTTGCAGCTAACATGGGGTGCAAATGGCTTGTCCTGATCCCCAAGCTTAACTCCAAAGTAAGCATGATATGCCTTCTTCACAAAATCAGTTATATTTGCTAGTCGACGAGGAAGAATCACATTACCACATATGTAGCAGAACCTATCAGGATGATTTGTGCATTTGCGTTCCATTTTCTGTCAATCTAAGATACGTGTCCAAAATAGAAACACAAGAAGCACAGATTCTTGTAAAAAGCACAGATTCTTATCACATCAGTCACATTGATTGGAGATCACACTTTTCTAAACCATTTTCAGTTTCAGTGTTGTCAATGCAGTTTGTCAATGTAGTCAATGCAGTTTCAGTTTCGGTTTCAGTTTCCTGAAAGTAAACAAAAACATCATTAGGTTTCAGTATCAGTTTCGGGGTGCTACAGTATAATTTTTATGCAAAAAAAAAAAGAAAAAAAAAAAAAGAATAGGCTATACTAGCAGCCTCGTTTTCCTTATACTTAGTACTATACAAGGCCCAAAAGTCGCACTTCTCATATCTCAAAAACTAGACCTGATCCAAGGAAACGGATGGCATTTTTGGATTCAGCGCACCAAAAAAACCTATAAATCACTTGAAAAACCTTCGACCTTTGAAAAAAAAACTAAACTAAACGCAGGCCAGTGTTATTTGAGATCATTACTTATAATCACCCGAGATCCTTCTCACTATCCACTTTTGTTAACGAATTTCCAAATAACTTGTAATTGTACTTACTGTTATTTTTACCTATGTGCATAACCTTGCATTTACTTGTGTTAAATTTCATTAGCCACTTTTCAGACTATTGCTGTAATTTATCTAAATCTTCTTGAATATCTAACTGATTGAAGTGATCATTTGCCATTCCGCACAATTTTGTATCATCAGCAAATTTGGAGACAATAGATTTTAGTCCGTGGTCTATATCATTTATATATACTGCGAATAGAAATGGCCCAAGAACGGAACCCTGAGGAACTCCACTCGTAACATTTTTCCATCTAGAAGTTTTGTCATTTAAAATAGATAGTAAGTACCCTTTCGTGGGGGACGGCATCAAAAGCTTTGGTAAAGTCTAAATATATTAAATCTATGTATATTGTTTCTTTTGTCATAATCCGAGATGACTGTGTTGTAGAATTCGAGTTAGTCACGCAAGAACGTTTCCGTCTGAATCCATGCTGGCTATCATTGATCAAAAAGTTATTTTCTAAATGATGTTCGATAGCATCTCTGATTATAGTTTCCACACACACACACACACACACACACACACACACACACACACACACACACACACACACACACACACACACACACACACACACACACACACACACACACACACACACACACACACACACACACACACACACACACACACACACACACACACACACACACACACACACACACACACACACACACACGCACACACTCACACACGCACACACACACACACACACACACACACGCACGCACGCACACACACACACACACACACACACACACACACACACACACACACACACACACACACACACACACACACACACACACATATATATATATATATATATATATATGTATATATATATATATATATATATATATATATATATGCAAAGTAGACCACTTGGAAAAAGAAACTAACGAAGCACAGCGCTTTCGTATATTACATCTTCAGTGCAACAAGTACATAGTGATAGGAATACATAGACATTATATACATGATACAAAGGAACCAGGACAGTTTTGAATAAGCATACCGACCAATTACCCCCTAGAGAGCGGAAGGTCATTGTCAATTATCTTACGATGGTCGGGCGACATTAGGTCACAGTCGCCAAGGAGAGCGGAAGGTCATTGTCAATTATCTTACGATGGTCGGGAGACATCAGGTCACAGTCGCCAAAGAGAGCGGAAGGTCATTGTCAATTATCTTACGATGGTCGGGCGACATCAGGTCACAGTCGCCAAGGGTCACTGTTTCTACTACTTATATAGGGCGACATTAAGTCAATTTGTTGGATTACATTTTACATGATATTATCTTACTAATTTCTTGACAAATGAAATTATCAAGTTTGTACAAGCCTTTATGTAGGTTGGTATTTTGATTACTAGTGGTATGAATCAAACTGCACTCTATTTAATTACTTGCTATTATGTTGTTGGTATAATAGATTGCCTGGGCATTACCCCAATCAACTGGATGATTATTTAATTCAATATGCTTGAATATACCACTAGAATGATTGCCATCCCTGACATTTTTCTTGTGTTGTTCAATTCTAATGTTTAAGGGTTTGGCAGTTTGACCTATGTAAAATTGATTACAATTTTTGCAAGGAATTTTATAAATGCATCCTTTTTTTATTTCAATACTATTGTTGATAAGTTTATGTTTTACTGTACTATCATGTTTAAAAACTACCTTTACGTTAAATCTTTTTAATAATTCTGTGATACTTAAATTTTTTTCTTGAAATGGTAAAATTAAAACATTATGATAATTGAAAGGTGATTTAGGCTGAGGAGTTAAAAATGATTTCTTTGCAAAATTGTAAGCAATATCAAGGAATTGCTTAGGGTATTTTAATTCTAGCCCAATGTTAAAAACATTTCTGATTTCTTCATCAATAAATTCAGGACTACAAATACGAAAAGCTCTTAAATACATTGAGGCAAATACTGTACGCTTAATATTATTTGGATGAGAATAATAATAATGAATATATGAACTTACATTGGTTGGTTTACAATATACTTTAAATTATTAAAAAGATTTAACGTAAAGGTAGTTTTTAAACATGATAGTACAGTAAAACATAAACTTATCAACAATAGTATTGAAATAAAAAAAGGATGCATTTATAAAATTCCTTGCAAAAATTGTAATCAATTTTACATAGGTCAAACTGCCAAACCCTTAAACATTAGAATTGAACAACACAAGAAAAATGTCAGGGATGGCAATCATTCTAGTGGTATATTCAAGCATATTGAATTAAATAATCATCCAGTTGATTGGGGTAATGCCCAGGCAATCTATTATACCAACAACATAATAGCAAGAAATTTAATAGAGTGCAGTTTGATTCATACCACTAGTAATCAAAATACCAACCTACATAAAGGCTTGTACAAACTTGATAATTTCATTTGTCAAGAAATTAGTAAGATAATATCATGTAAAATGTAATCCAACAAATTGACTTAATGTCGCCCTATATAAGTAGTAGAAACAGTGACCCTTGGCGACTGTGACCTGATGTCGCCCGACCATCGTAAGATAATTGACAATGACCTTCCGCTCTCTTTGGCGACTGTGACCTGATGTCTCCCGACCATCGTAAGATAATTGACAATGACCTTCCGCTCTCCTTGGCGACTGTGACCTAATGTCGCCCGACCATCGTAAGATAATTGACAATGACCTTCCGCTCTCTAGGGGGTAATTGGTCGGTATGCTTATTCAAAACTGTCCTGGTTCCTTTGTATCATGTATATAATGTCTATGTATTCCTATCACTATGTACTTGTTGCACTGAAGATGTAATATACGAAAGCGCTGTGCTTCGTTAGTTTCTTTTTCCAAGTGGTCTACTTTGCATAAGTGAACACACGTACCCGTGTTCTTATTAGCATATATATATATGAAGACAAATAAGAAAAAGAAAATGTAGAAGTAAAAAACGAAAATAAACATAAAAAATCAAAGAATTAGAAATAAATGATGAAGATGAACAGTAAGAAAAGTTTATGAAAAAGGAAAGATATATAATTATAAATGAAGAAATAGACAGAATTTTAGGAGCAAGGTTGATTGCGTGAAATATGCGGTAGATATGGATAAAATTAGGAAGTATCATCAAATCTCGTATCATGTGTGTTTATTTACATACGTACCCCAAGGGGTACGAAACCTTAACTGGATGTACGAGACATGATAGCCAGTGCAATGGTACTATATATTTACCATGAGAATATTCTACTAATTGACATTTTTAATTTGAAATAAGATTTACCTTTGTTCAGTAATTGAATACATCTAATGAATTATCAACAAGATTTGTATCACTGAAAAAAGCTAAGGACCTCTGATGTAAAAAATGCGCGATCTGTAGTCTTTATTACAAAGGCGGAGCATGCCGACAGGAGACCTTTTGATCCATATCTAGGTCGGATGCGAAAAAAAACCATATTAATAATGAAATAATAAATAAAAAATATAATAATGTAAATAACAAATAAAATACATAAATAAATGCATAGGTATAGTTAAATAATAAACAAACAGGTAAATAGTAATTAATAATAAATTAAATTAAGTAATTAAATAAATTAAATTAAGTAATTAAATAGTAATTAATGATAATCGAAAATCAGACAGACAAATGATAACAAAACAAAAACAAATAATATAAGATAAATTATAATCATTACATCATCTTGCTTAGGTATTTATCTAAATGATTCTTAAAGCTTCGAACTGAACTACATTGCACTACCTGTGCAGGAAGTTGATTTCATTCATTAACTACACGGTTGGCAAAGTTGTTTCTACCTACTTCCAAATTGAATCTATTTCCGGACAGTTTGAGACCATTGTTTCTTGTCTGATTCTCATTCAATGTGAAAATGTTGTCACTTTTGATGTTGTCAATTCCCTTTAAAATCTTAAAGACCTGTATCAAGTCACCTCTGAGTTTACGCTTTTTTAGGGAAAACAGATTAATGTGTTTTAGTCGATTTTCGTATGATTTATTTTTGATATTTGGAATCAGTTGTGTGGCTCGCCGTTGTACTTTTTCCAGTCTGTCAATGTCTTTAATGAGATTCGGTGACCATACTGAAACAGCATATTCCAAATGTGGACGAACTAACGATTTATATAGCTTGTTAATGAGTGATGGACTTTTGAAATAAAAAGATCGCGCAATCAGTCCCAGAATCTTATTTGCTTTCTCAGAGGCTGAAATACACTGCTTGGATGATTTGAGGTCGTTACTGATGATTACGCCGAGATCTTTTTCACTATCCACTTTTGTTAACGAATTTCCAAATAACTTGTAATCGTACTTACTGTTATTTTTACCTATATACATTACCTTGCATTTACTTGTGTTAAATTTCATTAGCCACTTTTCAGACCATTGCTGTAA
>NC_134783.1:462500-472500 GCF_046742065.1 Oratosquilla oratoria
AAGGAGTGAGGAATTGGTTGCGCGGTTCCGGGATGCGCTAGACAAGATTAGAAATAGGGAAAGTGTTCCTGTTGTATGTGGAATCCTTCCGAGGCGTAGAGTTGGAGGCATGTGGCATTCCAGGGCTATTGCAATAAATTGCAGGCTGGCAAAACATTGTAAGGCCAATAAATGGGCATTTGTCGACAACTGGGACCGCTTTTACGGTAGGAATCGTATATATACAAGGGACGGGGTGCACTTGTCGCCCAGAGGATTTCGGCTCCTTGCTGAATCCCTTGAGCGAGAAGTAGGCATCCTACAGTTTTTTTTTCGAGTATATTACGTGGGAGTAGGGGGGGGGGAGTATCGGCATATAGTTTAGGTAATAGAAACAACTTAGAGAGGGACTGTGAAAAGAATGACCAAAGCAGGTGGAGGGAAGATAAACTAAAAGTTTACTATACAAATAGCAGAAGCAAAATTAACAAAATTGATTTGCTGTGAGGTAAAGCATGCGTAGAGAATGTTGATATAGCTATTACTGAGTCCTGGATCAACATGGCTGATAAATATTTCCTTCCGGAAATCGAAATAGAAGGATATAATTTTTTTCACAAGGATAGGGTTGGCAGGAGTGGGGGAGGTGTAGCATTTTTCGTTAAAAATACAATAAACTGTATTATCAACAATTCGATTAAGGAAGAGGACTGTACGGAATCCATTTGGGTAGAGATAATAGGCAAGAATAAGAAAGTAATTATTGGCGTCTTTTATAGACCTCCTAACCTCAGCATTGAGCAGACTGATCCCCTGATTCATGAAATTCACAGAGCATCCCAGTGCAAAAACGTTGTGATTATGGGAGATTTTAATTATAGAAACATTGTCTGGGAAACTTTAATAGGAGATCAGAAAACAAAGAAATTCCTATATGTACATACATACATATATATACCAAGGCTTTTTCCCCCTTACAAGAGAGGTAGCCAAAAAGGAAAAGGCATAGAATAATTCCCACCCATTCCATCCCTGAATACACTCCGCACCCCTCCACCCTCCCTCTTATCTTAGCACCTCCTGGATGACGGGTCATCCCTGCACCTTGTCCACTGTCCTGGGTCAGAAGCAGTGTCGTAAGACACAGCACATCCACAGCAAGGCCGCTTCATTAAATCGGCGACCCCCCCCCCTCTCCGTCCCCCATGCATAAAGGAGAAGACGGGGAGAAATCCCTTCGGGCTGCGTAAAATTTTGCTCACACATACTACCTCACCCCCATCCCCCCGCCCATTCCACCTCATGTATCACAACATCCTCCATATACAACCATTCTCCATTCACCGCTGTCTTCTGTCCTCTCCCGTCCTTCCTCAACAGACATTCCTCTCTTCCCCAAACCCCCCTTCACCCCATCCATCCACCTCATCCTAGGACGTCCCTTCATGTTCACTCCCTCCACATCTGCCTTCCATACCTCTTTTACTAGTCTTTCTTCACTCATTCTTTCCATGTGTCCAAACCATCCTAATACTCTTTCATCAACCCTACCTCCCAACTCCCTTTCCACCCCTGTTCTCCTCCTCACCTCCTCATTTCTCATTCTATCTAGCCTAGTAACCCCTATCATACTTCTCAGACACTTCATCTCAAACACATTCAAACTCCTTCTCTCTTCATCTCTTATGTTCCATGTTTCTGCCCCATACAGTGCTGTTGGCACAATCACTCCTTCATACAGTCTCCTCTTAGCATCCATTCCCAAATGTCTATTCCTCATTACACTCTTTAATCCACCAAGGCATTTACTCGCTTCTCTCAATCTACATTCTACCTCCACCTTCACTCCACCTTTTCCTGCCACATTTGCACCCAAGTACCTAAAACTATCCACTTCCTCCAGTCGCTCTCCCTTAATGCTCACTTCTAGTCTACTGCCACTTTCACCCCTCGTACATCTCATAACCTTAATTTTACCCACATTTATCTTTAGCTTTCTTCTATCACATACTCTCCCAAACTCTGTCACCAACTTCCTTAATCCCTCCTCCGATCCTGCCACAAGCGCAGTGTCGTCCACAAATAACAACTGGCTCACCTCCCACTTTTCTCCATCTTCTTTAACCATCTCCAATCCCTGACTCACTACCCTTGCATTTACTTCTCGCACTACCCCATCCATGTATAAGTTGAACAGCCAGGGAGACATAACGCATCCCTGACGAAGTCCCACCTTTACCTCGAACCACTCACTCTCTCCATTTCTAATCCTGACACAAGCTCTACTACTCTCATAAAAACTCTTGACAGCTCCTAGCAGCTTTCCTCCTATCCCGTATATCTGCACAACCTCCCGCAGTGCAGCATAATTTCTTAAAACAAGTGATTACCGTTCCTACGAGGGGAGAAAGTACTCTGGACTTAGTTTTAACTAATAATGAGCACCTAATGAGTAACGTAAAAGTGGGAGATAGTCTAGGCTCTAGCAATCATCAAGAAATAAGATTTAATATTATTTGTGAAGAATTAAAAAGTACGAATAACGTCCAAGTACCAGACTTCAGAAGAGCAAACTTTGACAATATAAAAATCTATTTGAAATTGAATATGAAATGTCATGCGGACGTTGCGGACGTTTCGGACATTGTCGACTCTCGGTGCGTGACCGGGGGTCAGGTCATAACCAGGGGTCAGGTCATTTGGGGGCGAGGGCTCAACAGACAGGTCAGTGATTTGGATGAAATGTATAGCAATCTAACTGATTTAATTATCAATGCACAAAAACATTTATCCCCCTGAAGTCAATATGGAAAAATAGTAATACTCCTGAATGGATGACGGGCAGATTGAAACATGAGATCAGAATGAAAAGAGGACTTTACGTAAAAAAAAAAAAAAAAAAAAAAAATGGGGAAACACACCTTAGATCAAGATATAACGAAATACACGTTGTAAGAGGCCGGTAGTGTACGAATGGAAATGAGCTAGGGCATTAGAATAATTCAGACTCGACGCCTGCTCGAGGGCGACGTTATGTCTATGTGAGGGCGACGTTATGTCTATGTAAACACACCGACGGTGGTGACTGTTTTATAATCGATGATGTAATCAAAACTCTGTAAGCGCAGGTTAGCTTCGTTTGACTAATGCTGAGGTAAACAATTTTGCTAGTGGCATTGTAATGGCTTTCCGGATTGTTGCAAGGTGGAGAAGGAGAAAAAAACTATTGGTGCATGAATTCAAAGTCACGCCCATAAGGAGTGACATAGATTTGAAAAGTCACCGGAGATTGGATTAGAAAAATTAGTGACGTCAGACGAAGGTAGCTTAGCGTAGGATACGGGATCTCGTCAGAGAGAGGATCAAGAGACGATCTAGAGAGACGATCGAGGGAGACGATCGAGAGAGACGATGTAGAGACGAGAGAAAGAGATCCTGAGTGTAACCAGAAGGTGAAATTACAGTGAAAGAAGAAAGAAAATTCACCACCCTTTTATTAACCCAAAGGACGAGAGAACTAGGCACGGGGCCTAGAAAATAGTGAAACTACAGGAAATACAAGGCATTGGGCCTACTGCTTAAGAGGAACTTGAATATTTAGTGAAACTCACGTAACGAGAGGCAAGGGGCCTCGAGACGAGTGATATTACAAGTCAAATTTAAGTGTAATGATCGAGGACCGACAGTGGTGGTGACAGTGGTGACAAGGGGGTGGCGAAACACGTACAGTGAAACGTAATTATGAAATTAAGGTTGCTAGTCAAGCAAGATCCAACCCAAAGAGTTTCTTTCATCTCTATAGAACAAAAAATAAAGAAAGAATAGGACCAATTAAAAACGATGAAAATGTCATGATAAAATCGGAGGAAAAAATGAGTGAGGAGTTTAACAATTATTTTCTATCGGTGTTTACCAATAAGAGGTTAGATAAAGTACCTGACTGCGATCCGATTTTCAGAGGGGATGAAGAAAGTATTCTATCTAATATCAGCATTAGTGTAGTAGTAGTCAAACAGATTGAAAGACTTAAAACTACAAAATCCCTGGGTCCAGACGAAAATTTTCCGAGAATGCTAAAGGAGTGTAAATTTGAAATCTGCGACCAGTTAACTGAAATATCTAATAAATCAGTAGACACTGGTTCTGTTCCAACTGCTTGGAGGCAGGCAAACGTTGTTCCTGTTTTTAAGAAGGGAGATAGATCGTCTATATGCAACTACAGGCCAATCAATTTGACATCGGTTATAGGAAAAATGCTTGAATCAGTAATAGTAAATAGACTCAGAGAACAAATCGAAAGACATAATTTAATTCGTGATTCACAGCATGGTTTCTCCAAGGGTAAGTCATGTGTGACTAATCTTCTATCCTTTTACACTAAAGTATATAAGGCGTCAGATAATAATGATAATTACGATGTTATTTACCTTGACTTTAACAAAGCGTTCAACAAGGTGACACACCAGAGACTGCTAAATTAAAGCAAAGCCCATGGCATAGGAGGGAAAATGTTAGAATGAATTAGAACTTGGATTAGTAACAGAAAACAGCGGGTCACCATAAATGGAGTAAAATCTAGGTGGGGCAATGTTACTAGTGGGGTCCCCCAGGGGTCGGTTTTGGGTCCCTTGTTGTTCATTATGTGCATAAACTACTTAGACTACAGGATAAATAGTGATGTTAGTAAGTTTGCGGACGATACTAAAATAGGACGCCTAATTAGGACAGGAGACGACGCAGAGATTTTGTTCACATGGTCGGTGAAATGACAAATGAACTTCAATATCTCGAAGTGTAGCGTGTTAAACGTGGGGCTACATAACCCCAAAAATAGATACAGCTTAGATAACAAACTTTTAGAGAAAACTGAGTGCGAGAGAGACTTGGGAGTTCTAGTGAGTCTGGACATTAAAACCAGGAAACAGTGCATTAGCGCCAGGAATAAAGCTAACAGAGCATTAGGTTTCATTGCTAGGACGGTAACGAATAGAAGTGCAGAGGTAATTATTAAACTCTATCTAGCGATAGTTAGACCCATCCTTGACTATGCGGTACAGTTTTGATCTCCGTCCTACAGAATGGACATCAATTCACTAGAATCAGTACAGAGAAGAATAACCAAAATGATATATGGACTCAAAAATTTGCCTTACGAAGAGAGGCTTAGGCACCTAAACTTACACTCTCTGGAAAGACGCAGAGTGCGGGGTGATCTAATAGAAGTGTTCAAGTGGATCAAAGGCTATAACAAGGGTGATGCAAACAAGGTCATTATAATAAAACAACAGGGCAGGACTCACATAAATGGGTATAAACTAGACAAATTTAGATTTAAAAAGGAAACAGGCAAGAATTGGTTTACTAATAGGGTGGTCGACGAATGGAATAAACTTAGTAACCATGTAGTAAGCGCTGAAACTATCAGTTGTTTTAAAAAACGATTAGACAGCTTTATGGATGGGGATGACAGGTGGTGATGGATAGGGAGCTGCCTAGTGTAGGCCTTATGGTCTTTTGCAGTCTCCTTCATTCTTATGTTTTTATGTTCTTATGTACTCAGAAAACAAAGGGGAATTAAATTGAACTTAAACTTTTCTTCATTTTCTTTACGAATTCTGGTACAACATATGGTCTTAGGTACACCAGAGGATTCCCACCTTGGATCCTTTTACACCCACCAAGCCAAGTCTGCTTCGACGTCACTATTTAATTTATCCAATAACTTTGAACGTTACAAATAAGTGCCACCCTTTAAGGGCGTGACTTTACCTCCATGCACCAATAATTTTTCTCCTTCTCCACCCTTTTCTCCAATCAGAAAGACTGTTATACTGCCTCAAGCAATATTGCTTACGCAAGCAATATTGTTACGAAGCGAAGTAGCTTTAGCCTTAACAATCTGTAACATAAGCACCTACACCGATACCCTAGCTTGTGTTTACAAACATTGGGCTGTGAGCGAGAATATGCAACTCTACAACTCAGTAGCGGCCATTGTTTTCAAAACATCTAAGTCATAAAATGATATTCTCGCCACCTACCCCTCTATCTACCTACTTGTCTACTTTAATCTACCAGTCTCTTACAAAAATACCTAATGCTGTTCTGAATGAAAAATAAACAGGAACTCGTTACATTTGGGGACATTACGACTACGTATATCCTGTATCAATGGTCAACATATCAAAGGGGATTCAATCATATATCTAGGTGTTATTCAAAACATATACTAGACGAGTGTCCACTACGTGTGTCTGACTAGAAGTGATAGTGATGATACGAGGGCATGGATGGCAATAACCTGTTCAGGAAGCTCTGCCCATATGGATCAAGAACAATTCACACACTCACACACACACACACACACACACACACACACACACACACACACACACACACACACACACACACACACACACACACACACACACACACACACACACACACACACACACACACACACACACACACACACACACACACACACACACACACACACACACACACACACACACACACACACACACACACACACACACACACACACACACACACACACACACACACACACACACACACACACACACACACACACACACATGCTTATTTGATAAAGGAAATCCATCGTTGTCGATGTGACGTAATGTCGTCAGGATGGTCCAGAATGATGAAGTAAGAGATTGTAAACCTTTACGAATTTTAGACATACAGGTGAAATGTCCTTAGAGAAGTCTAGATTTCTGTAAGCGAAGTCATATTTTAGTTATTCAAATGGAGGTTAGAAGTAGGGTGTGGGAGATAAACTACCCTAATGTGATAACCTCTTTCGTGCGTGTTTCATCGACTGTCCACCCCTATGATACGTGAACAGTCGCTCTCCGGGTAAGGGGCACCGGAAATCCGCGCCTGGAGTGCCTTACGTCTGCTGTGTTCTGATTGGGTATATGTAGTCGTATAGATTGTATAGATAACAATAAATTAATACAATTAATTCAGAAACTGATGCGTCTTCCAAGGAGGAAAATTGTATGAATATAATCTATGCGTAGATACAATAATATACAGATTACTTAAGAGAGCTAGTAGAAATTGAAAACCATAGCACAAGAAAGAGCTGGACGGAATATTGATGTAAAGCAGTAGTAGCAAATAGTGGAGTGAGATGAGACAGAAGCCGAGAAGCAAGAGCAAATTTTCTTGTCAAATGCGCACATTCACTCAAAGGGAAAAATAGGGATAATGAAAAACTGCAATTCAATGAAATATGAGTACTGCAATCTAATCGTTTAGCAACTTTAATGAAGAAATTCTACAGCAGGTTGAAATCAATGAACCATAGTAATGGTGAAGGAGGTTGGTGTGGGGCTGTATGAGTTGTTTACTTATGGAAAGTGTGATTACATAGACAAGAATAAAAATTATATGATGAAAGTATGGTAAGAGTGGGAATGTATGAATAAGGTGAAAAAGAAAAGAGACAACACAGAAAAGTTCCCAGAATACTCGATCACATCAAAACGTAATTATTTGGTGATGACGAATATAAAAAATATTCAAAGAACTACCTTCTTTGGTAGTAAAATATTACCGTCCAGTGATGACTTTTTCAAAAACAGAAATTAAGAGCTGACACGATCTCACTTTTCCGGAGGGATCGGGTGCTTGAATGAGTTAATGATAAACTAATTAACTCTCCGAGCTAGCGGTGGAATTGGAATTTCTGACGCAGTACGGAACACTACCTAATAAGTTATCCTCGACTCGCACGGGGTAGGCTGGCAGATATTTTTGCCTCTTCCTGCTATACCTGATGATCAAAGCTGGTCCCTTCTTCTGCGCACGAAGAAATAATTTTTACATTCCCAAATGCATTTAGAACATAAGAACATAAGAATAAAGGAGACTTGAAAAGACCATAAGGCCTACACTAGGCAGCTCCATTCCATCACCACCTGTCATCCCCATCCATAAAGTTGTCTAATCGTTTTTTAAAACAACTGATAGTTTCAGCGCTTACTTCATGGTTACTAAGTTTATTCCATTCATCGACCACCCTACTAGTAAACCAATTCTTGCCTATTTCCTTCTTAAATCTAAATTTGTCCAGTTTATACCCATTACTGCGAGTCCTGCCCTGTTGTTTTATTATGATGACCTTGTTTGCATCACCCTTGTTATAGCCTTTGATCCACTTGAACACTTCTATTAGATCACCCCGCACTCTGCGTCTTTCCAGAGAGTGTAAGTTTAGGTGCCTAAGCTTCTCTTCGCAAGGCAAATTTTTGAGTCCATATATCATTTTGGTTATTCTTCTCTGTACTGATTCTAGTGAATTGATGTCCATTCTGTAGGACAGAGACCAAAACTGTACCGCATAGTCAAGGATGGGTCTAACTATCGCTACATAGAATTTGATAATTACCTCCGCACTTCTATTCGTTACCGTCCTAGCAATGAAGCCTAATGTACTGTTAGCTTTATTTCTGGCGCTAATGCACTGTTTCCTGGTTTTAAGGTCCGGACTCACCAGAACTCCCAAGTCCCTCTCGCACTCAGTTTCCTCTAAAAACGTGTTATCTAAGTTGTATCTATTTTTGGGGTTGTGTAGCCCTACGTTTAACACGCTACACTTAGAGATATTGAAGTTCATTTGCCATTTCACCGACCATGTTAACAGTTTATTAAGATCATCCTGCAGAATCTGGGCGTCGTCTCCTGACCTAATTAGGCGTCCTATTTTAGTGTCGTCCGCAAACTTACTAACATCACTATTTAACCCATCGTATAAGTCGTTTATATACATAATGAACAACAAGGGACCCAAAACCGAGCCATGGGGGAACCCGCTAGTAACATTGCCCCACCTAGATTTTATTCCATTTATGGTGACCCGCTGTTTTCTGTTACTAATCCAAGCTCTAATCCATTCTAACACTTTTCCTCCTATGCCATGGGCTATGATTTTATTTAGTAGTCTCTGGTGTGGCACTTTGTCGAACGCTTTGCTAAAGTCAAGGTAAATAACATCGTAATTTTCATTGTTGTCTGACGCCTTATATACTTTAGTGTAAAAGGATAGAAGATTAGTCACACATGACTTACCCTTGGAGAAACCATGCTGTGAATCACGAATTAAATTATGCCCTTCAATGTGTTCTCTGAGTCTATTTACTATTATTGATTCAAGCATTTTTCCTATAACCGATGTCAAACTGATTGGCCTGTAATTGCATATAGACGATCTATCTCCCTTCTTAAAAACAGGAACAACGTTTGCCTGCCTCCAAGCAGTTGGAACAGAACCAGTGTCTACCGATTTATTGAATATTTCAGTTAACTGGTCGCAGATTTCAAATTTACACTCTTTGAGGATTCTTGGAAAAATTTCGTCTGGACCCGGAGATTTTGTAGCTGATATTAGTTATACTACTTTCTTTATCCCCTCTGAAAATCGGATCGCAGTCAAGTACTTTATCTAACCTCTCATTAGTAAACACCGATAGAAAATAATTGTTAAACTCCTCACTCATTTTTTCTTCCGAATACTTTCAAACAAGTCTATTCAAATCATATGCCAGCGTATATATGACTATTCATTTATGCATGGATTATCTATGTATGTGCATTTGCTTACACAACAATCGGTTTATTGTATTTTTAACGAAAAATGCTACACCTCCCCCACTCCTGCCAACCCTATCCTTGTGAAAAAAATTATATCCTTCTATTTCGATTTCCGGAAGGAAATATTTATCAGCCATGTTGATCCAGGGCTCAGTAATAGCTATATCAACATTCTCTACGCATGCTTTACCTCACAGCAAATCAATTTTGTTAATTATGCTTCTGCTATTTGTATAGTAAACTTTTAGTTTATCTTCCCTCCACCTGCTTTGGTGATTCTTTTCACAGTCCCTCTCTAAGTTGTTTCTATTACCTAAACTATATGCCGATACTCCCCCCCTCTACTCCCACGTAATATACTTGAAAAAAAAAAACTGTAGGATGCCTACTTCTCGCT
>NC_134783.1:480000-490000 GCF_046742065.1 Oratosquilla oratoria
ACCAATCGGAGCGTCCCTGTTCGCAAACCAAGAAAAAACAAGTCGTATAACATATAGAAATATTCAATAAAAGGTAGATGAAGAAAGAAAATGCGAAAAAAAACAAGTTCTAAAGAAAGAAATGAAAAAAAAAAACAAGAAGAATCCTTTAAGAGATGTCGATATAGACCATGGACTAAAATCTACTGTTTCCAAATTTGCTGATGATACAAAACTGTGCGGAGTGGCAAATGATCACTCAAACCAATTAGATATTCAAGAAGATTTAGATAAATTACAGCAATGGTCTGAAAAGTGGCTAATGAAATTTAACACAAGTAAATGCAAGGTAATGTATATAGGTAAAAATAACAGTAAGTACGATTACAAGTTATTTGGAAATTCGTTAACAAAAGTGGATAGTGAAAAAGATCTCGGCGTAATCATCAGTAACGACCTCAAATCATCCAAGCAGTGTATTTCAGCCTCTGAGAAAGCAAATAAGATTCTGGGACTGATTGCGCGATCTTTTTATTTCAAAAGTCCATCACTCATTAACAAGCTATATAAATCGTTAGTTCGTCCACATTTGGAATATGCTGTTTCAGTATGGTCACCGAATCTCATTAAAGACATTGACAGACTGGAAAAAGTACAACGGCGAGCCACACAACTGATTCCAAATATCAAAAATAAATCATACGAAAATCGACTAAAACACATTAATCTGTTTTCCCTAAAAAAGCGTAAACTCAGAGGTGACTTGATACAGGTCTTTAAGATTTTAAAGGGAATTGACAACATCAAAAGTGACAACATTTTCACATTGAATGAGAATCAGACAAGAAACAATGGTCTCAAACTGTCCGGAAATAGATTCAATTTGGAAGTAGGTAGAAACAACTTTGCCAACCGTGTAGTTAATGAATGAAATCAACTTCCTGCACAGGTAGTGCAATGTAGTTCAGTTCGAAGCTTTAAGAATCATTTAGATAAATACCTAAGCAAGATGATGTAATGATTATAATTTATCTTATATTATTTGTTTTTGTTTTGTTATCATTTGTCTGTCTGATTTTCGATTATTATTAATTACTATTTAATTACTTAATTTAATTTATTTAACTACTTAATTTAATTTATTATTAATTACTATTTACCTGTTTGTTTATTATTTAACTATACCTATGCATTTATTTATGTATTTTATTTGTTATTTACATTATTATATTTTTTATTTATTATTTCATTATTAATATGTTTTTTTTCGCATCCGACCTAGATATGGATCAAAAGGTCTCCTGTCGGCATGCTCCGCCTTTGTAATAAAGACTACAGATCGCGCATTTTTTACATCAGAGGTCCTTAGCTTTTTTCAGTGGTACAAATCTTGTTGATAAATCATTAGATATATTCAATTACTGAACAAAGGTAAATTTTATTTCAAATTAAAAATGTCAATTAGTAGAATATAATGAATGCACATTATGCTTTCTCATGGTAAATACAGTATATAGTACCATTGCACTGGCTATCATGTCTCGTACATCCAGTTAAGGTTTCGTACCCCTTGGGGTACGTATGTAAATAAACACACATGATACGAGATTTGATGATACTTCCTAATTTTATCCATATCTACCGCATATTTCACGCAATCAACCTTGCTCCTAAAATTCTGTCTATTTCTTCATTTATAATTATATATCTTTCCTTTTTCATAAACTTTTCTTACTGTTCATCTTCATCATTTATTTCTAATTCTTTGATTTTTCATGTTTATTTTCGTTTTTTACTTCTACATTTTCTTTTTCTTATTTGTCTTCATATATATATATATGCTAATAAGAACACGGGTACGTGTGTTCACTTATGCAAAGTAGACCACTTGGAAAAAGAAACTAACGAAGCACAGCGCTTTCGTATATTACATCTTCAGTGCAACAAGTACATAGTGATAGGAATACATAGACATTATATACATGATACAAAGGAACCAGGACAGTTTTGAATAAGCATACCGACCAATTACCCCCTAGAGAGCGGAAGGTCATTGTCAATTATCTTACGATGGTCGGGCGACATTAGGTCACAGTCGCCAAGGAGAGCGGAAGGTCATTGTCAATTATCTTACGATGGTCGGGAGACATCAGGTCACAGTCGCCAAAGAGAGCGGAAGGTCATTGTCAATTATCTTACGATGGTCGGGCGACATCAGGTCACAGTCGCCAAGGGTCACTGTTTCTACTACTTATATAGGGCGACATTAAGTCAATTTGTTGGATTACATTTTACATGATATTATCTTACTAATTTCTTGACAAATGAAATTATCAAGTTTGTACAAGCCTTTATGTAGGTTGGTATTTTGATTACTAGTGGTATGAATCAAACTGCACTCTATTAAATTTCTTGCTATTATGTTGTTGGTATAATAGATTGCCTGGGCATTACCCCAATCAACTGGATGATTATTTAATTCAATATGCTTGAATATACCACTAGAATGATTGCCATCCCTGACATTTTTCTTGTGTTGTTCAATTCTAATGTTTAAGGGTTTGGCAGTTTGACCTATGTAAAATTGATTACAATTTTTGCAAGGAATTTTATAAATGCATCCTTTTTTTATTTCAATACTATTGTTGATAAGTTTATGTTTTACTGTACTATCATGTTTAAAAACTACCTTTACGTTAAATCTTTTTAATAATTTAAAGTATATTGTAAACCAACCAATGTAAGTTCATATATTCATTATTATTATTCTCATCCAAATAATATTAAGCGTACAGTATTTGCCTCAATGTATTTAAGAGCTTTTCGTATTTGTAGTCCTGAATTTATTGATGAAGAAATCAGAAATGTTTTTAACATTGGGCTAGAATTAAAATACCCTAAGCAATTCCTTGATATTGCTTACAATTTTGCAAAGAAATCATTTTTAACTCCTCAGCCTAAATCACCTTTCAATTATCATAATGTTTTAATTTTACCATTTCAAGAAAAAAATTTAAGTATCACAGAATTATTAAAAAGATTTAACGTAAAGGTAGTTTTTAAACATGATAGTACAGTAAAACATAAAATTATCAACAATAGTATTGAAATAAAAAAAGGATGCATTTATAAAATTCCTTGCAAAAATTGTAATCAATTTTACATAGGTCAAACTGCCAAACCCTTAAACATTAGAATTGAACAACACAAGAAAAATGTCAGGGATGGCAATCATTCTAGTGGTATATTCAAGCATATTGAATTAAATAATCATCCAGTTGATTGGGGTAATGCCCAGGCAATCTATTATACCAACAACATAATAGCAAGTAATTTATTAGAGTGCAGTTTGATTCATACCACTAGTAATCAAAATACCAACCTACATAAAGGCTTGTACAAACTTGATAATTTCATTTGTCAAGAAATTAGTAAGATAATATCATGTAAAATGTAATCCAACAAATTGACTTAATGTCGCCCTATATAAGTAGTAGAAACAGTGACCCTTGGCGACTGTGACCTGATGTCGCCCGACCATCGTAAGATAATTGACAATGACCTTCCGCTCTCTTTGGCGACTGTGACCTGATGTCTCCCGACCATCGTAAGATAATTGACAATGACCTTCCGCTCTCCTTGGCGACTGTGACCTAATGTCGCCCGACCATCGTAAGATAATTGACAATGACCTTCCGCTCTCTAGGTCGGTATGCTTATTCAAAACTGTCCTGGTTCCTTTGTATCATGTATATAATGTCTATGTATTCCTATCACTATGTACTTGTTGCACTGAAGATGTAATATACGAAAGCGCTCTGCTTCGTTAGTTTCTTTTTCCAAGTGGTCTACTTTGTATATATATATATGTATATATATATATATATATATATATGTATATATATATATATATATATATATATATATATATGTGTGTGTGTGTGTGTGTGTGTGTGTGTGTGTGTGTGTGTGTGCGTGCGTGCGTGCGTGTGTGTGTGTGTGTGTGTGTGTGTGTGTGTGTGTGTGTGTGTGTGTGTGTGTGTGTGTGTGTGTGTGTGTGTGTGTGTGTGTGTGTGTGTGTGTGTGTGTGTGTGTGTGTGTGTGTGTGTGTGTGTGTGTGTGTGTGTGGTGGAAACTATAATCAGAGATGCTATCGAACATCATTTAGAAAATAACTTTTTGATCAATGATAGCCAGCATGAATTCAGACGGAAACGTTCTTGCGTGACTAACTCGAATTCTACAACACAGTCATCTCGGATTATGACAAAAGAAACAATATACATAGATTTAATATATTTAGACTTTACCAAAGCTTTTGATGCCGTCCCCCACGAAAGGGTACTTACTATCTATTTTAAATGACAAAACTTCTAGATGGAAAAATGTTACGAGTGGAGTTCCTCAGGGTTCCGTTCTTGGGCCACTTCAATTCGTAGTATATAGAAATAATATAGACCACGGACTAAAATCTATTGTCTCCAAATTTGCTGATGATACAAAATTGTGAGGAATGACAAATGATAACTTAAATCGTTTGGATATTCAAGAAGATTTAGATAAATTACAGCAATGGTCTGAAAAGTGGCTAATGAAATTTAACACAAGTAAATGCAAGGTTATGCACATAGGTAAAAATAACAGTAAGTACAATTACAAGTTATTTGGAAATTCGTTAACAAAAGTGGATAGTGAGAAGGATCTCGGGTGATTATAAGTAATGATCTCAAATAACACTGGCCTGCGTTTAGTTTAGTTTTTTTTTCAAAGGTCGAAGGTTTTTCAAGTGATTTATAGGTTTTTTTGGTGCGCTGAATCCAAAAATGCCATCCGTTTCCTTGGATCAGGTCTAGTTTTTGAGATATGAGAAGTGCGACTTTTGGGCCTTGTATAGTACTAAGTATAAGGAAAACGAGGCTGCTAGTATAGCCTATTCTTTTTTTTTTTTGCATAAAAATTATACTGTAGCACCCCGAAACTGATACTGAAACCTAATGATGTTTTTGTTTACTTTCAGGAAACTGAAACCGAAACTGAAACTGCATTGACTACATTGACAAACTGCATTGACAACACTGAAACTGAAAATGGTTTAGAAAAGTGTGATCTCCAATCAATGTGACTGATTTGATAAGAATCTGTGCTTTTTACAAGAATCTGTGCTTCTTGTGTTTCTATTTTGGACACGTATCTTAGATTGACAGAAAATGGAACGCAAATGCACAAATCATCCTGATAGGTTCTGCTACATATGTGGTAATGTGATTCTTCCTCGTCGACTAGCAAATATAACTGATTTTGTGAAGAAGGCATATCATGCTTACTTTGGAGTTAAGCTTGGGGACCAGGACAAGCCATTTGCACCCCATGTTAGCTGCAAAACATGTGTCGAGAACTTGCGTGATTGGAGAAATCACTGAAAATGGTTTAGAAAAGTGTGATCTCCAATCAATGTGACTGATGTGATAAGAATCTGTGCTTTTTACAAGAATCTGTGCTTCTTGTGTTTCTATTTTGGACACGTATCTTAGATTGACAGAAAATGGAACGCAAATGCACAAATCATCCTGATAGGTTCTGCTACATATGTGGTAATGTGATTCTTCCTCGTCGACTAGCAAATATAACTGATTTTGTGAAGAAGGCATATCATGCTTACTTTGGAGTTAAGCTTGGGGACCAGGACAAGCCATTTGCACCCCATGTTAGCTGCAAAACATATGTCGAGAACTTGCGTGATTGGAGAAATAAAAAAAGGAAGAATATGCCATTCGCTGTTCCAATGGTTTGGAGAGAGGGTAAAGATCATGTGTCAGACTGCTATTTCTGCATGACTAATCTTAAAGGAGTCAACCGCAAGAACAAGCATTGTATTCAGTATCCTAATGTTCCGTCTGCCATACGACCAGTCCCTCATGGTCCAGGCCTGCCCGTTCCCGAGCCAGATGTTGCAATGGAATCTAGCTCTGAATCGGAATCTGATAACGCACTAGACAGGGCAGAGGGTGGAGAATAAGCAGATCTCAATGACCTGACACGGGATCTAAACCTATCAAAGGAATCAGCACAGCTTCTGGGTTCTCGTCTTCGTGAGAAACATTTGCTAGCACCTGAGACAACATTCTTTTGGTACCGAGAGCGTGAAAGAGAATTTAGACAGTTCTTCACAACCCAGAAGGACTCGTCATTAGTTTACTTCAACAACATTGCTGGTTTGATTCAATCAATGGGGCTCGACTATGTTGCTACTGAATGGAGACTATTCATCGACTCTTCCAGCAGAAGTCTCAAGGCAGTACTCCTTCACAACGGAAATAAATACTCTTCAATTCCAATCGGTCATTCGGTGCAAATGAAAGAAACTCATGACAACATGGATCAGCTACTGTCTGCTCTGAACTACAATGACCATGGTTGGTTGATCTGTGGAGATCTTAAGGTAGTTGGATTGGTTTTGGGACTACAGGGTGGGTACACAAAGTATCCATGCTTTTTGTGTTTGTGGGATAGTCGGGCTGATGATCAACATTTTGTCAGACAAGAATGGCCACCACGACAACGTTTGGAACCTGGTTCACACAATGTTTAGGTTCGTTCTCTTGTTGAACCAAACAAGGTCTTACTCCCACCTTTACATATCAAACTGGGACTGATGAAGAACTTTGTGAAGGCAATGGACAAGGACGGCATGGGATTTACTTTTCTTCAGCAGAAGTTTCCTCGGATCAGTCTGGAAAAGCTTAAGGCTGGCATCTTTGATGGGCCTCAGATAAGGGAACTTATGAAGGACTCAATGTTTGACGATGCACTGAATGCAGCTGAGCTGTCCGTTTGGTGGTCGCTTAAGTCAGTGATAAGAAACTTTCTAGGAAATAATCCGAAGTGCAGAATACGAGAAAGAAGTCGATGAGCTCTTGAACAGCTATCAAAAATTAGGGGCTGGCATGTCAGTCAAAATGCACTTTCTACGGTCCCACTTAGACTATTTCCCTCAGAACTGTGGTGACTTCAGTGAGGAACAGGGAGAACGTTTCCACCAGGATATTCGTGTCATGGAAGAACGCTACCAAGGGCGGTGGGATGTGAACTTTCTTGCGGACTACTGTTGGTGTTTGAAACGAGACGTGGTGGCTGCCCAACACAGGAGAAAGTTACTGAAAAGGCCCTTCATCCATGATTAGATTTTCTGTAATATATCCTCTTTATCTTCTGAACTATGCAAGAAAAAATTATTTCTTTTGTCAAGAATTTTTTTTCCAAAATTAAAGGGAATAAATAGCACTAAATGGCGTTTTTAATTATTTTTACCGCCTCGTATCTCAAAAACGTGACCTGATTGAGCAAAATGAGTGTGATTTTTAGATTCTGCATAGCAAATTACCCTAGAATCAGTTATCAGATGCTTTACCTTTGAAACTTCGCAGGCCAGTGTAATCATCTAAGCAGTGTATTTCAGCCTCTGAGAAAGCAAATAAGATTCTAGAACTGAGTACGGAATCCTTTGACTTCAAAAGTCCATCTCTCATTAACAAGCTATATAAATCCTTAGTTCGTCCACATTTGAAATATGCCGTTTCCGTATGGTCACCGAATCTCATTAAAGACATTGATAGATTGGAAAAACTACAACAGCGAGACACAAAACTTATTCCAAATTATGATAGAGGTCTTTCAGATTCCAAAGGGGATTGACAACATCAAAAGTGACAAAATGTTTACACTGAATGAAAATCCGACAAGATATAACGGTCTCAAACTATTAGGAAATAGATTCAATTTAGAAGCGAGTAGAAACAACTTCGCCAACCGTGTAGTTAATGAATGGAATAGACTTCCTGCAGAGGTAGTGCAATCTAGTTCAGTTCGGAGTTTTAAGATTCGTTTAGATAAACATTTAATCAAGATGCTGTAATGACTGCCATTTTTTTTTTTTTTTGTATCATTTGTTTCTGTGTTTGTTATTATTTGCTTGATTTTCATTTATTCTTATTTATCTGTCAACATATTATTATATACTATTTACCTGTTTGCTTATTATTTAACTAAACCTACGCATTTATTTATCTTATTTATTATTATTTATATTATCATAATCCTTATTTTATTTTATTTATTTTATCTTATTTTATTTATCAAGAGAGGAGTCACCCCAACTAATAGAAATGCCATCATAGACTTGAAAATATTCTCCAAAACTAACCTCATTAGTTCCCTGATAATGAGGAATAGCACGGCACCCAGGTCCCCGAGTGAGGCTACCACCAATGTTGTTTACAAATTTTCATGTCAGGAGGGCCGCTGCGACGGCTCCAGCACATACATTGGTAGGACCTCCTCTACACTGCGACGTCGCCTACAATCCCATAGAAACCAGGAGTCAATTTTCCAGCATTTCACTGAAATACACAACATGAGGCCTCTTCTACAGAAACTACTAGACAAACGGAAATTCTTCACAAAGAGTCTGCCTTCAGGAAGCTGCAGATTGCAGAAGCAGTATCTATTACTTGACAGCGCCCTACCATCAACATACAGCAAGCTGCCGATTTTATTTTCCCTTCCGCGCGCCCTCTGAAGAATAACCTCCTTCAGGAACAACAAGACCTTAGACAGCAGCAGCCCCACGAACAAGTGCAACATGTCCAGCTAGTTAATCAGCGCCTAGGACCAGTAACCAGAGCAGCAGCAACTCAGGCTAGAACTTCCAGACAAATTCCCACCCTCTTGGCTCCCGGACAAAATTCCACCCTCTTGGCTCCCAGACAAAATCCCACCCTCTTGGCTCCCAGCCAAAATACCACCCTCTTGGCTCCCAGACAAAATCCCACCCTCTTGGGTCCCGGACAAAATCTCATGCTGCCCCTCTCGGCCAATGAGGGGCCAGTATTTCGTCTGAGCTAGACAGGCTGAGCTGTTACACCGCCATATTAGCCAGCCCATCCAACCAGCGGTCATTATTCCTTGGAAGACCTTTCAACATAGCAGAGCATCCAAACAAAGCAGTCCTCACCCTGAAGACGCCTCACGACGAGGTGAAAAACTATAGTTTCGGTGGAGTCAATAGTTGTTCAATACTATTACTATGCAAAAATATACCAGTTGGCATACACTGCGTATATTCTTTTGAGAGTCATGAATGACTACTTCCGGTCCCTCTCAGTTGCTGATAGGAAAGTATTCTCCAAATTAAAGAATACAGTCTTGAAGATTGTTAAACTAACTAGTGCAGTTGATTTCAACCAGAATTGCCTTAGAGAAAACCTGTGCCTCAGAAATATACATACACACACACACACACACACACACACACACACACACACACACACATATATATATATATATATATATATATATATATATATATATATATATATATATATATATAGTTATAGCCAACCGTGAATCAAACCACTTTCAAATCGCTTGCCTACTACTTACGGTTTCGAACATGACTCGTGGCCAGCACACGTTGTATGAACGTACGAGTTCGAACCTTGCCATGAAACTATTGGCCCCGCCTTCCTCGGGTATAAAAAGAGCCTCCCCGGTTGTCCACCCCCACTCTCACACAACCCCAGGTCTCACCTCTTCGACGCTGTATATCGGTGCATTGCTGTTTTGTTCGCAAGTATTGTTTAAACCAAATTCTTTGGACTTGTATAGGGTTATTAATTATTTTGTGTGAGTTATATATGTTTGTTAAGACTCGGTGATTTGTGAATTGTATGTTTTCTTTATTAGGAAAGTGTATTTATGTTATTCCTCAGAATACTGTGAGTGTATGTTCGTAAATGTTAATCAGTAAAATTTTATTTATTCTTTGTGTAAATATAGTTAATTAAGTTTCGTGCAGACGTCTGTCTTACCTCAACCGTAATCCTTATAATCCCTACTTACATTCAGTCTCAAATAGAGCTTTTCCTCGGAACGCATTTTATATCTACCTAAATTACCTATACGTTCCACGTTATTGTTGTGGGTTTGCTTACAATTATTTTGGTCCCGTCCGATCGAGACCCCT
>NC_134783.1:495000-497500 GCF_046742065.1 Oratosquilla oratoria
AGATCATTTAATTTCATCGGTAACGTTAAAAGGCAAAGCTCCAAACGTTTATGATGTCGTAAGAATTTTCTTAATTGCCATTTCTCGACGCCATCGCCGCTCCTTTTCCTCTTTCGCTCTCTCTCTCTCCACTCATTTCAGCACCACTTTGGTACCCGAAGCGGGGAGACCGGGGCGATACTGCGGAAGAGAAGAGAGAAGAAGCAGAAGGTCCAGGAAGAAGAATAAAATTAGAATTGGGAAATTGAGGAAAGAAATGTGGGAGGTGCAAGATGTGCAAAGGGAGATATAGGAAAACGAATGGGAAAATTCGGAGATCGAGGAAGGTGAGGTGGGAGGCTGAGGAGAGATAATAAGGGAAATGAAAGAACCAAGAAACTGAATGGAAGAACTGGGAGACTGGGGAAGAAGAGGAAGAAGAAGAAGAATGCGAAGAAGAAGAAAATAGGAATGCGAAGAAGAATAGGAATGCGCAGAGGAAGAAGAAGAAGAAGAATGCGAAGAAGAAGAAGAAGAAGAATGCGAAGAAGAAGAAGAAGAGGAATGCAAAGAAGAAGAAGAATGCGAAGAAGAATGCAAAAAACAACGCGAAGAAGAGAAGAAGAATGCGAAGACGAAGAATGCAAAAGAAAATGCGAAGAAGAAGAAGAGGAAGAAGAAGAAGAAAAAAAAGAATACGAAGAAGAATACGAAGAAAACGAATACGAAGAAGAAAAAGTAATAGAAGAAGAAGAAAGCGAAGAAACAGCAGAAGAAAATGAAGAAGAAGAGGAATGCGAAGAAGAAAAAGAAAATGTATGTGAAAAAGTGGTAAAAGAAGAACAAAAGAAGAAGAAGAAGAAGAAAAAATAAGAAGAAGAGTAAGAAGAAGAAGGAATGCGAAGAAGAAGAATGTGAAGAAGAAGAATGCGAAGAAGAAGAATGCGAAGAAGAAGAAGAAGGAGAAGAAGAAGAAGAATGCGAAGAAGAAGAAGAAGAATGCGAAGAAGAAGAAGAATGCGAAGAAGAAGAAGAAGAATGCGAAGAAGAAGAAGAAGAAGAAGAAGAAGAAGAAGAAGAAGAAGAAGAAGAGTGCGAAGATGCAGAAGAAGAAGAAGAATGTGAAGAAGAAGAAGAAGAATGCGAAGAAGAAGAATGCGAAGAAGAAGAAGAAGAAGAAGAAGAAGCAGAAGAAGAAGAAGAAGAAGAATACGAAGAATGCGAAGAAAAATGCGAAGAAAAATGCGAAGAAGAATGCGAAGAAGAAGAATGCGAAGAAGAAGAAGAAGAATGCGAAGAAGAATGCGAAGAAGAAGAAGAAGAATGAATAGAAGAAGAAGAAGAAGAAGAAGAAGAAGAAGAAGAAGAAGAAGAAGAAGAAGAAGAGGAAAGAAGAAAAAGAAGAAGAAGAGGAAAGAAGAAGAAGAAGAAGAAGAGGAAAGAAGAAGAAAAAGAAGAAGAAGAAGAAGAAGAAGAAGAAGAGGAAGAGGAAGAATACGAAGAAGAAGATAAAGAAGAAGAAGAAGAAGAAGAATGCGAAAAAGAAGAAGAAGAAGAATGCAAACAAGAAGAAGAAGAAGAGTACGAGGAAGAAGAAGAAGAATACGATGAAGAAGAAGAAGAATACGAAGAAGATTAAGAATGCGAAGAAGAAGGAGAATGCGAAGAAGAAGAAGAAGAACGCGAAGAAGAATTAAAAGAAGAAAAAGAAGAAGAAGAAAAAGATGAAGAAAAAGAAGAAGAAGAAGAAGAAGAAGAAGAAGAAGAAGAAGAATAAGAAGGAGGAGGAGGAGAAGAAGAAGAAGATGAGGAATAAGAATACGAAGAAAACGAAGAAGAAGAAGAAGAAGAAGAAGAAGAAGAAGAAGAAGAAGAAGAAGAAGAAGATGAATGCGAAGAAGAAGAAGAATGCGAAAAAGAAGAAGAATGCGAAGAAGAATGCGAAGAAGAATGCGAAGAAGAGGAAGAAGAAGAATGTGAAGAAGAATGCGAAGAAGAAGAAGAAGAATGCGAAGAAGAAGAAGAAGAAGAAGAAGAAGAAGAAGAAGAAGAAGAAGAAGAAGAAAAAGAAGAAAAGAAAGAGAAGAAGAAGAAGAAGAAGAAGAAGAAGAAGAAAAAGAAGAAGAAGAAGAAGAAGAAGAAAAAGAAGAAGAAGAAGTAGAATGCGAAGAAGAGAAAGAAGAAGAATGCGAAGAAGAAGAAAGAGAAGAAAAAAAAGAAGAACAAGAAGAAGAATGTGAAGAAGAAGAAAAAAAGAATACGAAGAAGAAAAAAAAATGAAAAAAAAAGAAGAATGCAAAAAAGAAGAAGAATGCGAATAAGAAGAAGAAGAATGCGAAGAAGAAGAAAAAGAAGAAGAAGAAGAAGAAGAAGAAGAAGAAGAGGGATGCTAAGAAGAAGAAGAATGCAAAGAGAGAAGAAGAAGAGTAAGAATAAGAATGCGAAGAAGAAAAAAAGAAGGAGAAGAAGAAGAAGAAGAAGAAGAAGAAGGAGAAGAAGAAGAAAAATGCGAAGAATGCGA
>NC_134783.1:512500-517500 GCF_046742065.1 Oratosquilla oratoria
AGTCCCAGTCCAGCCCACTAGCCAATCAGAAGCCCCAAAATGTAATATCAGACCACCACCAACAATATATAAACACAATAATTCAATCAGATATTCACAGTCTAGCCACTGATGAAGCACTAAGTAGTGTGAAAACGCGTTCTGGCCAGTTTTTCACTTTGGTAAAGCCATGCCCAAAGTAACTGACAAAACAATGTCATATGGTGACATTATAAGACAACTTCCCGTGGAAGGGAAAAAGATTCTCAGAGAAAGAGAAAAGGCAGATAAAAAACTCTGCAATAATAATCTTGCCATTAAGTTTAACCATACATGCTTGAGAGAAAATCTCCTGCCCATATATACAATATATATATATATATATATAAATATATATATATAAATATATATATATATATATATACATATATATAGTATTAGATGCAACGGAAATCTCGGCGTTGATTATTTTTTTCCTCAAGATTTTCAATTCTTCTCAAGAAGTGCTTCTCATCCTTACTTAAGAAATACAGAAATTCTCCGAAAGTATAGGCTATGGAGACGAATAAAGTGGATTCTATGATTTACTAGCAGGACATTTCGTGACTCTTGTTACATTTTCAACTGACTACAATGATTTTGTTACAAGGGTTATAAAACAGACATAGAAACAAACAAAAAAACACAGGGTAAGGTCAATACAATACTACTGAACAACTAAGTATATGGCGCTCCATGGGGAGCCTTAACGGACGAGTGACGAAATATCTCTACTGGAGGGGAGGGTTAGATCACCACTCTGAATGTTGATTAAAGGCGATAAATCTTTTATATAAAGAACTTCCAATGGGGAAAGGCGATGGGTATCGTCATCCTGGTCCAGAATTATGGTGTATTTGACCAGAAGTTCTCTCGTCGGGTGGGTTCCATGGTCGTGTAGGTAATGACTTTTGACGGATCCTGTTTGTAGGTGGCAAGTGAGGCGTCTGGAGAGGCGAGTAGTCGTCATTACTACATAAGAAATATGAGTTCCACAGTCTTCGTGTTGACATGTATGCATGTAGATGACGTTTCTCCACTGGAGGGGCTCAGAAGGAGGGAAGGTATAGCCGTATTGGTTGGGCTACACAATTGGGCTTAGCGGGGCGATATAAAGTCTTGGTTTGACTTTGTAATTTATTTAAATAGGTACATACATACATATACCAAGGCTTTTTCCCCCTTACAAGGGGGGTAGCCAAAAAGAAAAAGGCACAAAATCAATCCCACCCATTCCACCCCTGAATACACTCCACACCCCTCCACCCTCCCTCTTATCTTAGCACCTCCTGAATGACGGGTCATCCCTGCACCTTGTCCACTGCCCTGGGTCAGAAGCAGTGTTGCAAGACACAGCAATATTTAAATAGGTACTTACGTTATATACTGAGTCTAAGGGAGAGCGTCTTCCCTAGTTTCCTCCTTCGAATCTAAGGGAAAATGCCTTCCCTAGTCGCTCGTATATAAAGGGGAATAAGCCTAAGTATGTTTGGTGTAATTTGTCGGAAACATCTTACATTTGACATTTGATATATGGGTGTTAGTTGCATTGTAAATGGTTTTAGTAATATTATTTGTAGATGTGTCTTGACATTATGTATGTATTGGAGTTACGATAATGTAGCTTGGTATGTACAAGGAAAGGTTAGTGAACTGTATAGTGACATTAGGTACTTGTGTCGGTTTGCTGGATGATGGCGTGATGTAGCGTTAATATATGTTGCATTTTCTCAGTCAGATGGAAATGTGCAGGTCATCAAGATTGGAGGTATTGCTAAAGTCTAGTGCCTGTAGGGTACCTTCTTGTATGTATATGGATCACGTGTCAGGCATGTGACGTCGTAATGTTAGTAATGGTAAATTAATGCAGAAGGGGTTGTTTCTTAATAAAAGGTTGGAAGACTTCTTGGAATGGATGACGATACCCATCGCCTTTCCCTATTGGAAGTCCTTTATATAAAATATTTCTCACCCTCAATCAGCATTTAGAGTGGTGATTTTCTGATCCTCCCCTCCAGTAGAGATATTTCGTCATTTGTCCAATAAGGCTCCCCATGGAGCGCCATATACTTAGTTGATCAGAAGTATTATATTGACCTTTCCCTGTGTTTGTTTTTGTGTTTACAACCTTTGTAACACAACCATTGTAGTCAGTTGAAAATGTAACAAGAATTACGAAACGTCCTGCTAGTAAATCATAGAATTGACTTTATTAGTCTCCATGCCCTACGCTTATGGGGAATTCCTATATTCCTTAAGTAAGGATGAGAAACGCCTCTATAGAAGAATTGAAAGTCTTCAGAAGTACTATATTGACCTTTCCCTGTGTTTGTTTTTGTGTTTACAACCTTTGTAACACAACCATTGTAGTCAGTTGAAAATATAACAAGAATTACGAAACGTCCTGCTAGTAAATCATAGAATTGACTTTATTAGTCTCCATGCCCAACGCTTTTGGGGAATTCCTATATTCCTTAAGTAAGGATGAGAAACGCCTCTATAGAAGAATTGAAAGTGTTCAGAAAAAAATCTTCAGCGCCGAAATTTCCGGCACATTTAATACTACATGGATTAGAGAAAAGTTGCTACCGATATATGTATATATATATATATATATATATATATATATATATATATGTATATATTATAATAAAGTAATAGCCTCTGTCTGTCTGATTGTTTATTTGTTTGTTTGTACACGAACTCCTCCTAGGGTTTTAGAGATAGATCCCCATGACCATATACTGTATATTCTGATACCCTATCACTCCAGGTGCTTGGATAACTATATTTCATTTCGAAAAAAAAATTGGTTAGGGTTAAGGGTTAAAGTTAGGAGGTTTATGTAGTATCCCGTAAAGTCGCGTAGTATTTTTTGTGACTTAAGAATTAATATGATTAAACAAACCATTGTATGCATCCATAAATATTATCTACATTAGTGAAATTAATGTTGCCACAAACCATGATAGCTTTTGTAAGAAAAAAGCATGTTTATGGAAAATGATTGTATAATTTTACCAAATGTTGAAATATTGATTATCTTAATTTAATTTTTTGTGCGGGCGGAAATAGTTCATTCACAAACTCCTACGTTTTTGCAGATAAATCCCTATAACTATATATATTCTGATGATAAATAAACTAGATACATTACTTCAGCTTTCAGCTGTAGACATTTATTGTCAGTCCACACACACACACACACACACACACACACACACACACACACACACACACACACACACACACACACACACACACACACACACACACACACACACACACACACACACACACACACACACACACACACACACACACACACACACACACATGCACATACACACGCACACAAAAGAATGTGTACACATGATATTTGTGTTTGTGTATGCATGTATTTCCAAACTAGAGTTTTCCAACTTCGGAAGGGGGGATGCGCACACCTTGGAGGGGGCGTATTTAAAGTTATATTTAATCTAAAAAATATTTTGGTTAGGGTTAAGGGTTAAGTTTAGGTGGTTTATGGTGAGGGAACACGTTACTACTGTAGTCCCCCCCTTAAATGATTATTTTTGTAACATAAGAATCAATATAATTAAACAAACCATTGTATTGGTTCATAAATATTATTTATATTTGTGGAATTAATGTTGCTACAAAACCATGATAGCTTTTGTAAGAAAAATTATGCAAATGTAAAATGATTGTATAATTTTACCAAATGTTGAAATATTACTCATTTTCATTTAATTTTAGTGCGGCGGAAATTTATTATTTACAAACTTTATATTTATGTAATATTAAGTGTAATGCGGAGGCATTTCACCTCCCCCGAAAGGGAAGGTTTTGCTCTCACCACCGTATTTACAAACTCTTCCTAAATTTTTCCAAATAAACCCCTATAACCATATATATTCTGAAGATAAGTAAAGCAGATACATTTCTTCACCTTTTAGCTGTAGGTATTCATTGTCAATCCTCACAAACGCACGCAAAAGAATGTGCACATAATATTTGTGTTTGTGTATGCATGAATTTTCAAACTAGGGTTTCCCAACTTTTGGGTAGGGGGGCGCACATCTGGAAGGGGGAGTGTTTAAAGCTATATTTCATTTAAGAATATTTTGGTTGGGGTTAAGGGTTAAAGTTAGGTATGGTATGGTTAGGTTAGGGATTATTCACGAACTCGCAGCAACGCGCGGGTAATTGGCTAGTATGCAATAAAAACACTAAGAACGTGTGTTCACAAATGCGTAAGTAACCACTAGGAAAAGTAAACTAACGAAGCAGAGCGCTTTCGTATAATTACATCTTCAATGCTGACGCAAAGAAGGAATTATAATATAAAGAAACAAGGTACAGAATATATAACTGAGTGAGACATAGTGATGAAGGAATTCGGAGAGGTAGTGGAAGAAGTACACGTGACATTTGATACCATCTTGGTAACCAACACGTATGGAACAATTGCTCATAACTGGTGTATTACAGTTTAAATAATTTTGAAATTTCATGGCAAATATAACTATTTAATTTGTACTAACGTTGATGGAGATTAACATTTATTCCCTTACTAGATTTGATCAAACTGCATTCAATTAAATTTCTTCCTGTGATGTTGTTGTTGTATGTGATGACCTTAGTGTTATCCCAATTAACTGTGTAGTTAAAATGGTTCATGTGGTTGAATATGCCGCTAGATTGGTTTCCCTCTCTAACGTATTTCTTGTGTTGATTAATTCGTGACTGCTAAAACACTCCAGATTTGCTGATGATACAAAACTGTGCGGAATGGCAAATGCTCACTTAAAAAAATAGATATTCAAGAAAATCTAGATAAACTACAGCAATGGTCTGAAAAATGGCTAATGAAATTTAACACAAGTGAATGCAAGGTTATGCACATAGGTGAACATAACAGTAAGTACGATTACAAGTTCTTTAGAAATTCGTTAACAAAAGTGGATAGTGAAAAGGAC
>NC_134783.1:520000-522500 GCF_046742065.1 Oratosquilla oratoria
TTATTTATAGTATGTTCGTCATTGTCATCTCAAATTACAATTGGTTACAAAATGAAATATGTTCAAGAAGCAAGTAACACAGTGAAACTCTCTCTACCCATCCCCTTATCAGGAGGCAGGGACGGTGCCCATTTATAGAGGACTTTGTAGCGTAGAACTTAATGAACCCTGCCCTAAGTTAAACTCACCGATGCCAGGGCTCAAACCGCCATCACCTCGACCCCCTTTGTAAGCAGTGACACTTATCCCGTACGGCCAGCGAGGATCTAACACAATTCAGACGCGTAGAAATTATGAACATTTACTCTTCCAAAAAGTAAACTGTGTTCACAGGCACTTTTGAGGTGTGAAATAATGAGCAACCTTTGCCCTTTGTACCAACAAAGCTCAAATAAAGAAAAAAAAAAGCTCCCTCTCAAATTAGTATCAGCAAGAGTCAAAGAGTGAGCCAGAGAATTACAGGTCAAACAGAGAAGGAAGAATAAGTCACAATACATAACCTCAGTGAACATCACAAGAACAGTATGATCGTATGAATTTCTTATCAACTCTGTTCCCTACGCACGACATTTAGTATTCGGAACGACAGATCCATTAGCAAGTTGACTAAGGATTAGCTCCTCCTAGAGGAGGCACATACAAATGCTTTGATCATCTAAGATAGCTAGCTAGATATATAGATAGAGAGATAAATCAACAGATAGACAGACGGATGGATAAATGGACAAATAAATAGATAAGCAAGTAGACTAGATAAGTAAGTGAATAAATAAACAAACAATGAATAAATTAAATGAATAGATAAATGAATACATAAATAAATGAATAAACAAATAAACAAATAAATAGATTAAAAGACGAATAAACAGATGAATATATGCATAAGTAAACAAATAAATAAACAAATAGACATAGATGAACAGATGAAGAAATAGGTAAATGAACAAATAGGTAAATGAATAAGTATATATATTTGTAAATAAGTAGAAATAAACATATGCAGAAATGCATAAGTGGATAATGAGGTAAGTGAATAATATAATTAATGGTTAAAATGGAATAGACTTAGTAACCATGTAGTAAGCGCAGAAACTAATGGTTGTTTTAAGAGAAGGTTAGATACCTTTATGGGTGGAAGTGGTATATAGGTGGTAATGGACATGGAAGTGCCTAGTGTAGGCCTTATGGCCTCTTGCAGTTTTATTCATTATTATGTTCTTATAAATGGATACATGGATAGATAAACAATTTGGTATATAGATAAATATATATATAGGTAAAGAGGTGAATAAGTACATGGGGCCTAAGAAGACTAGTAGATAAATGTGTAAACGAATCTGTAGATAAATGGGTAATAAATTGACAAAGGGGTAAATATATATCTAGATGTTTTAAATTACCCACTGTCGGAGAAACAAAGCAAAGGAGACAGACGAACTGTATATTTCGACCACTACTGTGGTCCTCTTCAGCAGAATGGATACAAGGTAAGATGTACAAGAATTTATACAGTGAGAGAGGTACAAAGTAGGAACAAGGGGAGGTGGCTCAAGTCACATGTCCGAGGTGGGGCGGATTCGGTAATGGTAATAAATTATTCACAGCATAAGTTGTTATACAATCAGGTGACTATTGCCCTTTTGATGTGTTGAAATTTGGCAAGTGTTTAATGAGGAAAGATTCAACTATCTTTCTCCTGAAGCTACAATTGGATTTATAAATTAATTCTGGATTGTTCCAATCTATGCGGTGATCCTTTGTTGATGTATGGAGGAAGACCGCGGAGTTGTTTTGTGCATACCTGACAGAGTTTTTGTGGTCTTTTACTCTAGTGTTGAGGTCCCTACCAGTTTGACCCCAGTAGACCTCATTACAGTCTTTACACGGTAGTTTATATACTCCTGGGTTATTATCTGATTTGGGTTTTTGATGTATATTTACTACCTTATGAAAAATGCTATTAGGATAGTTGAAGACCAATTTAATCTTATCTTGTGGTAACATATTAGAAGCTTCGTCCAATAAATGGTTGTATGGGATCTTTATACAAGTATTGTCCCAATTGTGCTGGTTGTTTGTTTGGGAAGAGTTCTTATTATAGCTGATTTTTGCCTTGGTAAGAGCTTTTGTCAACAACCAAGTTGGAAAACCTAATTTGCTCAATTGTAAGTTTATTGTATCTAATTCTTTATTTAAAAATTGAACGCTACAAATTCTTAATGCTCTTAAATAGAGGCCCGAAGCAACACTTAGTTTAACCCTTTCTGGATGGTAACTAAAAAAATGTAAATAGCTACCAGTATGCGTGGGCTTTCTATATACTGTAAAATCCAAATGTCCATGACTTCTGATCACTAGTATGTCCAGAAAGGGAATGCTATTGTCCTCTTCCCATTCGACTTTAAATTTTATACTAGGTGACAAATTATTAAGCTTGATGTAAAAGTCATTAAATGGTCCCCAACTATCGTCCCAAAACGTAAAAATTTCATCAACGTAT
>NC_134783.1:525000-532500 GCF_046742065.1 Oratosquilla oratoria
TATATATATATATATATATATATATATATGATTAAGCGGTTGATGAGACAGAGAAACAAGGCATTTTATACAGACACCAGCCTTTATAGGGGTATTCGCAATAAAATCATCAGTGAAATTAAGATTTCTAAAGTGTCATATTACACTGGTCTACAAGGTTTTTGGTGTTCAGGAAATAAAAGTCATTCCTATAGGAAATTGGTCTCCTGAATCCAAAAATAACCTTCATTTTGACCAATCAGGTCTAGTTTTGAAGTTACCGAATTTTCGTTTAATCACAATGTGCGTAAGTCCACTCTAATTTTCTTTGCCATATCTAATTCTAATTTTATATTTTTCCAGGTTTTTTGAGATGTGGTGAATTCAGCAACAGAAAATGAGCAAGAAGTCGTCTTCCAGAAGGTTTTGCGTAAATTTTCCAAATGTGTTTATCACGTTTGTGGAGATTACACTTTGCCTGAAAATCGGAAAAACATCACGGATTTTGTTGAAAGAGCTTATATGGCATATTTTGGGGTCAAGCTGGGAGACCAAGATAAATACTGGGCACCGCATATTATTTGCAAACAATGTACAGAGCATATGCGACAGTGGACTAAAGGGACAAGGAAAAGTATGAGATTCGCTGTACCAATGGTGTGGCGGGAGCCCAAAAATCACCTAGACGACTGCTACTTTTGTGCCCTAAATTTGAAGGGTATTAACAGGAAAAACCGACAAACGCTTGTCTATCCTAATCTTGCCTCAGCTATCAGACCGGTTCCACACAGTGAAGAGCTTCCTATTCCTGTCTTCAGTGTCTTGCCTCAGATAACTTTGCCCTCAACTGAAGAAATCTCATCACCTGAAGATGACACTGGAGACGAAGACTTTTCAGGTACGACTTTACCTCAGCTTTTCTCCCAGGAGGAGCTGAATGATCTAGTTCGTGACTTGAACCTCCCAAAAAAACTCAGCAGAACTGTTGGCTTCCCGACTGAAAGAAAAGAATCTTCTAGAGAATGGTGTCCGTATAACCTTTTATCGGAGTCGGCATGAAGAGTTCCTTTCTTTCTTTATAAAAGAGGGAGAGTTGGTTTATTGCAAATAATATTAGTGGGCTTCTTAAAAAACTTGGTATTGAAGAATATAAACCAGATGAATGGCGTCTTTTCATAGACAGCTCTAAGCGTAGTTTAAAAAGTGTATTGTTGCACAACGGGAATCTGTATGGCTCTGTCCCACTTGCCCACTCAACAACTCTTACGGAAAAATATGAAGAAATTAAGTTAGTTTTAAAGAAGATACGGTACCATGATCATAAATGGGTCATCTGTGTTGACTTGAAGATGGTGAATTTTCTCATGGGATAGCAATCTGGTTATACCAAATACCCATGCTTTCTTTGCATGTGGGACAGCAGAGACCGAGTAAACCACTATGTTAAGAAAGACTGGCCGTCTCGAACAAATATGGTTCCATGTAGAGCTGTCAGTATATTGGAAGAACCTTTAGTTGAGCAAGATAAGATCATTTTCCCCCCTTTGCACATCAAACTCGGACTGATCAAGCAGTTCGTCAAAGCTCTTGACAAAAATGGGGAGTGTTTCAAATATATCTGCTATGTATTTCCAGAACTGACGATTGAAAAAATGAAAGCAGGGATTTTTGATGTACCACAAATCCGTATGCTCTTGAAGGACACAAACTTCATGAAAACGATGAGTGAACCTGAAACATCAGCATGGCGCGCATTTGTTGAAGTAGTGCAAAATTTCCTTGGGAACCACAAAAGTGACAACTATAAGGATCTTGTTGCCAACTTAATATCAACTTTTGGTGAAATTGGTGCAAATATGAGCATCAAAATGCATTTTCTTTTCAGTCACCTTGATCGTTTTCCTGAAAATCTCGGAGATGTTAGCGATGAACAAGGCGAACGATTTCATCAGGACATCAAGGAGATGGAAACTCGGTACCAAGGACGTTGGGACTCTGTGATGATGGCAGACTACTGCTGGTGTTTAAAACGAGATTCACCAGCGGATCAACAATCACGGCGCACAAAGAAACGTAAGTTTATTCCTTGAATTTTCTGCCATAAAGCTTTTATTTTATTTTCATATTTGTGCTCTTTTCTGTATAATGGCCTCGCTATTTCTTCCTATGTTTTGCTCATGTATGAATAAAATAATTTGTTAAGGAAACAGTCTTGTTTAATTCCAAAAGCCACCAAATATCAATTGTCGTATACTGTTCGAGAAGATTTTATGAGGACTTTTATCATCCAACGTAACTAAAATGGAAATAAGAAGAGTAAAAAAAGTAGACCTGATAGAGAAAAACTGAATTCCTTTTTTAATTTAGCAGGCAAAACCACATAAGAATTCGCTAAAATATCTCAAAGACCAGGCAAAAATTTTGTTGTTGTTGCCCAGTGTTATCCAAGCAAAGTCAACCATCTCAAACAAGTAAATAGCAGCCAATGGTACTTTAAGATTAAAGAGCTGTGTGGTCTGAACAACCAGTAATCTTCTCTCCCTTGCATTTCTCAGTCACTCCCTGAACAGGCAGCACAGGATAAACAATCATTTTGCTACTATATGTCAAAGTCTCCCCAAGCTCGATCCCGCCCTCCTCCCACCCTACCAGCCATCCCCTCCCCCGACACCCTCTGTTCATGAGTTTGAAATCGTTAAGAAATTAAAAATCTTCAATCCTAAAAGATCCACCACACCAATTGACCTCCCACTAAAGCTCTGCCAGGAATTTGCCCCTGAACTTGCCACTCCTCTTTGTTCGATAATCAATGCCTCTCTAACTAAAAATAAATGCCCCAGAGATTGGAAGACTTCGTATGTCATCCCCATCCCTAAAGACCCCAGTCCCCAGTCCTTAATTGACCCGAGGCCAATTGCCATCACGCCCATCTCCAGTCTCTGTAAGGACTTTGTTTTCAACTCGGCATATAGTAACACACGCAATAAGACAGATCCCAGCAATTTGGCCACATCAAAACTTCATCCACTACTCACTGCTTAATTGACCTACAAAGGATTACAACGGAGGAGCATACCGACAGGAGACCTTTTGGTCCATAACTAGGTCGGATGCGAAAAAAACCATAATAATGAAAAAAATAAACAAATGAAAATTATACCAGCATGAATAATAATAATAATAAAAAAATAAAAGATGCATAGGTATAGTTAAATAATGAACAAACAGGAAAATAGTAAATAATGATAACTTGACAGATAAATAATATATAATAAATGAAAATCAAGCAAATAATAATAGATAAATAGACAAATGATAACAAGCAATCAAATAATATAAAATAAATGGCAGGCATTACAGCATCTTGCTTATGTGTTTATCTAAACGAATCTTAAAGCTTCATTAACTACACGGTTGGCGAAGTTGTTTCTACCCACTTCCAAATTATATCTATTTCCTGACAGTTTGAGACCATTATTTCTTGTCTGATTCTCATTCAGTGTGAAAATTTTGTCACTTTTGATGTTGTCAATTCCCTTTAGAATCTTAAAGACCTGTATCAAGTCATATCTGAGTCTACGCTTTTTTTATATTTGGAATAAGTTTTGTGGGTCGCCGTTGTATTTTCTCTAATCTGTCAATGTCTTTAATGAGATTCGGTGACCATATGGAAACAGTATATTCCAAATGTGGACGAACTAACGATTTATATAGCTTGTTAATGAGAGATGAATTTTTTAAGTCAAAAGATAGCGCAATCAGTCCTAGATCCTTATTTGCTTTCTCATAGGCTGAAATACACTGCTTGGATGATTTGAGATCGTTACTGATAATTACCCCGTGATCCTTTTCACTATCCACTTTTGTTAACGAATTTCCAAATAACTTGTAATAGTATTATTTTTTTTTATCTATGTGCATAACCTTGCCTTTACTTGTGTTAAAATTCATTAGCCATTTTTCAGACCAGTGCTGTAGTTTATCTAAATCTTCTTGAATATCTAATTGGTTTGTGTGGTTATTTGACATTCCGCACAGTTTTGTATCATCATCAAATTTAGAGGCAATAGATTTTAGTCCGTGGTCTATATCATTTATATATACTATGAATAAAAGTGGCCCAAGAACGGAACCCTGGGGAACTCCACTCGTAACATTTTTTCATCTAGAAGTTTTACCATCTAGAACAACTCTGTTTTCGATCATTTGACTGACTTGCTTTTATTCACAGAAATTTAGCTAAATGTATCACTTCCCTTGATCTCACTTTCATTGATTTTAGAAAAGCATTTGATCTGGTTGACTACACAAACATAATAAGAAAATTAATAGAAATTGGTCTCCATCACAATCTAGTAACATGGCTGTCGGATTTCCTGAGTGAGCGTAGACAATGTGTCAGGTTTAAAGGCTCGATCTCTACCCCACAACACCTGACCTATGGAGTTCTCCAAGGGACCAAGATGGGATTGCTGTGTTTCCTAATGTTAATTAATGATACTCTAGCTGATATTTCCCATCACTAGAATTACGTTGACGACTCAACTGTTGGCATCACCGTTGACAACACAGTTCCTGACTACTCTCCACTGTAGGCTATTCTTGATAAGTTACAAGCCTGGACAACTGACAACCATGTGGCCATTAACAGTACAAAAACGGTCCCCATGCACTTTTGCACATCAAAGAAGGATGTACCTGCTCCAAATGACACAATCGGCACCCAACCTCTCCAAGTAGTCAAGTCCACTAAATTACCGGGAATCACTATTGGTGACCAACTGGACTGGAAGCAGTATATGAAAAACACCGTCAGAGCAGCATCTTATCGACTATATACATGTTACGAAAGCTGAAATCACTTGGAACACCAGAGAAGGAGTTGAATAATATACGAGTATATTCCACCTTTTTTCTGCCTAAACTCTGCTATCCATCTTCAAGAGGGTACAGAAAAGGTCATGTAAAATCATTCTAGGCTTCTCTTATTCCAACTACGAGGTTGCTCTAACAATCCCCAACCTGCCCAAACTCTCTGACCACCACAAGTAAACACTAAGAAAATTCGGCCTCAAGCTATTATGTCATCCTCGCCACCGTAACCTGTTACCGTCGTTTGCCCGGGCTATATGATATCAAAATAGTCTGAAGCCTTACAAAGCATCACGCACTGACATATATAAACAATCCTCAACTTGCCCAAACCCTCTGACCACCACAAGTAGACACTAAGAAAATTCGGCCTCAAGCTATTATGTCATCCTCGCCACCGAGGATGGCACATAATTATTATTGTTATTATTATTATTATTATTATTATTATTATTATTATTATTATTATTATTATTATTATTATTATTATTATTATTATTATTATTATTATTATTATTATTATTATTATTATTATTATTATTATTATTATTATTATTATTATTATTATTATTATTATTATCATTATTATTATTATCATTATTATTATTATTATTATCATTATTATTATTATCATTATTATTATTATTATTATTATTATTATTATTATTATTATTATTATTATTATTATTATTATTATTATTATTATTATTATTATTATTATTATTATTATTATTATTATCATTATCATTATTATCATTATTATCATTATTATCATTATTATTATTATTATTATTATTATCATTATTATTATTATTATTATTATTATTATTATTATTATTATTATTATTATTATTATTATTATTATTATTATTATTATTATTATTATTATTATTATTATTATTATTATTATTATTATTATTATTATTATTATTATTATTATTATTATTATTATTATTATTATTATTATTATTATTATTATTATTATTATTATTATTATTATTATTATTATTATTATTATTATTATTATTATTATTATTATTATTATTACACTGGGGAACACTCATTTTGTTGCATTTAAAAAAAGACTTTTCTATAGTCAACTTGAGTGTGCTGATTTCAAATCTGAAGTCGGGTTTTGTCTGCAAGCTACAGATTTTATGCAATTTGACATTTTTTATTTATTTTTTAAATTTTCGTTATTATAGGAAATTGCAATATCAACCACAATTCTTTTGTTCACTTGAATCTTAAAACAATATGAAAGCCATTTCTGTACATTTATTAAGGCAAAAGAAACAGAACATTAACAGAACATCTATCCCAAAATTAGATTAGCATCCTCCAGAACATCACCACAGCTGATGGAAGCTTATCAATTTCTTTGTGTATTTTTTTCAGGCAGGAATTTGCGTTTGTAACTTTTGCGTTTGTACATTTCATCTGGGCAATTTCGTTTAATGCTCCAGCAGTAGTCAGCCATCATACTTTTGTCCCAGCGCCCTTGGTAGCGTTCTTCCATGATCTTTAGGTCTTGGTGGAATCGTTCTCCTTGTTCGTCACTCACAGCCCCCAGGTTGTCAGGGAACTGATCAAGGTGGCTGTTCAAAAAATGAAGCTTGATGCTCATGTTGCACCCGAGATCACGAAAAGCGAGGAGCATTCTGTTCACAAGTTCACTGTAGTTCTCCGCCTTATTGTTTCCAAGGAAGTTCTGAACGACTGCCACAAAGGATAACCATGCTGCCCTTTCTAAAGCGGTCATCTTAGCAACAAACTGATCATCACGAATTAGGGTTCGAATCTGTGGGCCATCAAACACGCCTGCTTTGATCTTCTCAAATGATAACCCTGGTAAAGCTGTGATGATGTGTTGGAAACATTCACCTTCGGTTTCCAGTGCCTTGACAAATTGTTTCATCAAACCTAATTTGATGTGAAGAGGAGGAAAGATGATCTTATCTCTGTTTACAATTGGGTCTTGTATGATATTTGGCATGCCTGCTTCAAGGGTGTCACGAATAGGCCAGTCCTTCTGGACCCAATGTCTGTCTCGTGCTCGGCTGTCCCACATACAGAGGAAACATGGAAACTTGGTGAAACCTTTCTGTTGTCCAAGAAGAAAGTTGACCATCTTTAAATCTACACAAATTATCCAATTGTGCTCATGATACTTTAATAAGTCCATGACCATTCTCATATTATCATAGTCTTCCCGCAAATGCACTGAGTGACCGACAGGTACTGCTCCATAAACATTGCCATTATGTAAAAGAACACACTTTAGACTGCGTTTTGAACTGTCTAAAAAGAGTCTCCATTCAGCAGGACTATAGTAAGGTACACCCAGTTCTTTGAGAAGCCCTGGGATGTCATGGCAGTAAACAAACTGTCTGTCTTTTGAAAAGAAGGTCACAAAAAGCTGGTCACGCTTTCTGAAATATGATACTTTAACAGAGTGATCAACAAGATTTCTGCCTTGTAATCTTGATGCCAAAAGCTCTGCTGCTTTCTTTGAAAGACCTAAATCCCGCACTAAATCATTCAGTTCAGCCTGGGGAAGAGGCTTAGGGACGGGGAAAGGTTCAGTGTCTGAAGAACAGTCCTCCGATTGTGAACACTTTTCTGACAATTCACTGTCACAACTGTCTT
>NC_134783.1:545000-547500 GCF_046742065.1 Oratosquilla oratoria
GCAGAATTTCTGTAGAAAGGAGGCACAGTTATGGTGGACTGGCTGGTGAGGTTATCTAATGGTTGTTTAAGAGAGGGTAGAGTGCCGGAGGACTGGAGGAGTGCCTGTATAGTTTCGCTTTACAAGGGAAAGGTGGACAAGTGTGAGTGTAGTAGTTTCAGAGGGATCAGCTTTTGGTGAGGAACAGTGTGGGTTTAGGACAGGTAGGGGTTGTGTAGATCAGTTTTTTGTGATAAGGCACATATGTGAGAAAGCTATAGGAAAAGGTAAGGATGTTTTTTGGGCTTTTATGGATCTGGAAAAGGCTTATGACAGGGTAGACAGGAATGCACTGTGGGAGGTACTGCAAATATATGGGATAGGAGGAAAGCTGTTAAGAGCAGTCAAGAGTTTTTACGAGAGTAGTAGAGCTTATGCTAGGATTAGAAATGGAGAGAATGAATGGTTCGAGGTAAAGGTGGGACTTCGTCAGGGATGTGTTATGTCGCCCTGGCTGTTCAATCTTTACATGGATGAGGTGGTGCGAGAGGTGAATGGAAGGGTAGTGGGTCAGGGGTTGGAGATGATTAAAGAAAGTGGAGAAAAGTGGGAGGTGAGCCAGTTGTTATTTGCGGACGACACTGCGTTTGTAGCAGGATCAGAGGAGGGATTGAGGAAGTTAGTGAGAGTTTGAGAAGGTGTGTGAAAGAAGGAAGCCGAGGATAAATGTGGGTAAAAGTAAGGTGATGAGATGTACAAGGGGAGAGAGTGACAGTAGGCTGGAAGTGAGCATTAAGGGTGAAAGACTGGAGGAAGTGGATAGGTTTAGATATTTGGGTGCGATTGTGGCAGGAAAGGGAGGAGTGAGGGTGGAGGTAGAATGTAGATTGTGAGAAGCGAGTAAATGCCTTGGTGGATTAAAAAGTGTAATGAGAAATAGATATCTGGGAATATGAGGAGTGATTGTGCCAACAGCATTGTTCGTGGCAGAAACATGGAACATGAGAGAGGAAGAGAGAAGGAGTTTAAATGTGTTTGAATGGAAGGGTAGTGGGTCAGGGGTTGGAGATGATTAAAGAAAGTGGAGAAAAGTGGGAGGTGAGCCAGTTGTTATTTGCGGACGACACTGCGTTTGTAGCAGGATCAGAGGAGGGATTGAGGAAGTTAGTGAGAGTTTGAGAAGGTGTGTGAAAGAAGGAAGCCGAGGATAAATGTGGGTAAAAGTAAGGTGATGAGATGTACAAGGGGAGAGAGTGACAGTAGGCTGGAAGTGAGCATTAAGGGTGAAAGACTGGAGGAAGTGGATAGGTTTAGATATTTGGGTGCGATTGTGGCAGGAAAGGGAGGAGTGAGGGTGGAGGTAGAATGTAGATTGTGAGAAGCGAGTAAATGCCTTGGTGGATTAAAAAGTGTAATGAGAAATAGATATCTGGGAATATGAGGAGTGATTGTGCCAACAGCATTGTTCGTGGCAGAAACATGGAACATGAGAGAGGAAGAGAGAAGGAGTTTAAATGTGTTTGAAATGAAATGTCTGAGAAGTATGATAGGGGTTACTAGGCTAGATAGAGTGAGAAATGAGGAGGTGAGGAAGAGAGCAGGGGTGGAAAGGGAACTGGGAGATAGGGTTGATGAAAGAGTATTAGGATGGTTTGGACACATGGAAAGAATGAGTGAAGAAAGATTAGTAAAAGATGAGATGAGATGAGATGGATGGATGGGGTGAAAGGGGCATTACAAACGAGAGAAATGTCTGTGGAGGAAGGACGGGAGAGGACAGAAGATAGAGGTGAATGGTGAGGGGTTGTGTATAGATGATACTGTGATGCATGAGGGGGAGTGGGTGGGGGAGGGGGGGTGAAGAAGTATGTATGAGAAAAATTTGACGCAGCCCGAAGGGATTTCTCCCCGTCTTCTGCTTTTCTGCATGAGGGGACGGAGAGGGGGGGGGTCACCGAATTTATGAAGCGACCTTGCTGTGGATGTGCTGTGTCTTGCGACACTGCCTCTGACCTTTTTCTTTTTGATTACCCCCCGTGTAGGGTGAAAAAGCTTTTGGTATATGTACGTATGTATATATATATATATATATATATATATATATATAAATATATATATATATATATATATGTATGGAAATTGGTATGTTATAACATACATACATACATATACCAAGGCTTTTTCCCCCTTACAAGGGAGGCAGCCAAAAAGGGGAAGGCATAAAAACACTCCCACCCATTTCATCCCTAAATACACTCCACACCCCTCCCACCATTCCTCTCATCTGAGCACCTCCTGTTATAACACATTTGTAAAATTTCACTATAAACCCACTATCGGAGAAAAAATAACGGAAAATACAGGGAAACTGTATATTTCGACTACTATCTGTAGTCCTCTTCAGCAGAATGCTTACATGAAGTTAAGGTACAAGTATATATGAGGAGATGAGGGGTACATAGAAGGGAATGAGGAAAGTGTGGGGGGGGGGGTCAGGTTACATCCCCTTGAAATGGTTGGG
>NC_134783.1:552500-565000 GCF_046742065.1 Oratosquilla oratoria
TGAAACAGGATGCATATGATAGTTTGTGGGTTGAGTTAACCGAAACAAATGGACAAAAAAATGAATATAGGTGTAATATGTAGGCCAAAGACATTATCATTAGCAGACGACAAACTGTTATTTCAAGAACTGTCTAGTTTCTGCAACCGGGATTTATTGATAATGGGTGATTTCAATTTTACTGACAATTGATTGGATGACCCTTGAACATGGCCATATAGGTAGTCGCTTGATTGATTTTCTTGGTGATAATTACTTAATTCAGCATGTAAAAGAGCCCACAAGATATGGAAACTTACCCGATCTATTGATCACTTGCCGCGAAAGCATGGTAACTGATGTAGAAGCCGGTGAAACTGTTGCAAATAGCGATCACAACTTAGTTAGATTCAAACTCCTAAAATTTTCTAGAATAGATACTTGTGTTTCTAAAATACCCGATTTCAGTAAAGCTCAGTTCATAGGAGCTTCAGGAGCTTCAGGAGCTTCAGGAGCTTCAGCTTACAGATTGGGAGGCAAAATTAAACGAAAGACCTGTAGATCAGATGTGGGAAATATTTCAAAATACGCTCAGTAAGATGATTCATACTTACATTCCTTTTAAGGACAGACGTCCCCCAAATCAGGCTCGCCCAAAGTGGCTCGACAAAGAAACTGAAAAAAGTATTGCTAAAAAGAGACAGGCTTATAAGAAATATAAGTGCTTGGGTGCATCTAATGACTATGAAAGTTATATATCAATACAGAGAGATTTAAAAAAGATAATAAGAAAAAGAAAACGACAATACGAAATGAACATCGCTGATAAATCCAAAGAGAACCCCAAAGAATTCTATAGTTACATTAGATATAAAAAGTTTCTTAAGAATCACATTGGTCCACTATTATCTGCTGACGGTCAACTTGAATATTCAAATGAAGGAATGTGTAATATCTTAAACAATTGTTTTAGCTCAGTATTTGTAAACGAATCACCTCAAAGTGAACTCCAAACTGAAACCTGTGAAAAGTCTGGGGTAAACTTACTCACTACGGTAAATATAAAAAAATAAAAAAATAAAAGGTGTATAGATAAACTCAAAGTTAATAAAACACCAGGGCCTGACGGTTGGCATGCAAGAATCTTAAAGGAAATGAAAAATGAGATTGTTGTTCCATTAGAAATTACATACATACATACATACATATACCAAGGCTTTTTTCCCCCTTACCAGGGGGGTAGCCAAAAAGGACAAGGCACAAAAACATTCCCACCCATTTTATCCCCGAAAACACTCCACACCCCTCCCTCCCATCTTAGCACCTCCTAGATGACGGGTCATCCCTGCACCCTGTCCACTGCCCTGGGTCAGAAGCAGTGTCGCAGGACACAGCACATCCACAGCAAAGCCGCTTCATTAAATCGGAGACCCCCCCATTAGAAAATATTTTCAAGAAATCCATCATATCCGGAGATGTCCCAAGAGAATGGAAGCTAGCTAACGTTACTCCCATATTCAAAAAAGGTGACAAAAAGAAGCCAAATAACTATAGGTCTATAAGTTTGACTTCAATCGTAGGAAAAATAATGGAAACTATCATCAGCGATGCTATCGAAGATTATTTAGAAAGTAACCGTTTGATAAATGATAGCCAGCATGGTTTCAGACGGAAACGTTCTTGCGTGACTAGCTTACTCGAATTCTACAACACAGTTATCACGAATTATGACAAAAGAAACAATATAGATTTAATATATCTAGACTTTGCAAAAGCTTTTGATACCGTCCCACACGAAAGACTACTTACTAACTTAGCTTTACACGGAATAAGTGGTAGCCTATTAAGTTGGACTAGTAATTGGTTGAATTGTCGAAAACAGAGAGTTGTTTTAAATGGAAAAACTTCTGGATGGAAAAATGTTACAAGTGGAGTTCCTCGGGGTTCCGTTGTTGGGCCACTTCTATTCATAGTATATATATAAATGATATAGACCATGGACTAAAATCTACTGCTCCTTATATTGATATGCTAAAAATGTCCTTTAGCAATCAGATCTCATATCAGATAGCAATCCCACAACATTTAAAATCTATAAAAAAAAATCTATTCAAATCAAATAAATCTGATTTAAATAAAAAAATTGTTTTTTATATTAGAAAAAAAAAAAAAAATCGCAAACCCTAGTGTCCACTAACCTGTTAAGTCCGGGTAAAATAGGCATTTCAAAGCATAACAGTGCCTTAAAATAATTTCTTATTTCACTATAAAAGTTTATATTAACTTATACTGCATTAAATAAGTCAATAATTGATACATTTGTCCTATATACAATGTTAGGTTTCTAGTTTTGATATGTTTGTCCAATATAAAATGTTAAGTTACAAAGAAAGCAATGGGCTCCGCTAGCGGATCCAGGGATCTGGGTGCGCACGTCCCGTGTAATAGTAGTCCTTGATATATACATACATACATACATACATACATATATATATATATATATATATATCTATATATATATCTAGATATATATATTTAGGGCGCAGATTCTCACTAATACACACTGAGTTAAACACGACATCATTTTAGCACTGATTAATCTTTTTACTGAGATTTTCAATTTTTCTCACAGTAGGTCTCATTTCAGGAGGGTGGGCAAATATAAGCCTTCCATAGTCTTCCATATTTAATTTGACGTTTCGACTTTAGGGAGTCATCTTCAGAATAGTTATAAGAAATAAGTCACAATTTCCAAAGCTACATGATTCACAGTTGACAATAATGTACAGACAACATATAGGCCGCTTGGGAACGCTGGATGGGTCGTGACCCGCTGCGTAGTCGGGCATTTCGTCTTGGAGGGGGAGGGGGAGGAGGAGGGAGAGGGAGGGAGTCAGGTAAGATAGGTCTTCTCGCTGGGGCACCACGCTGGCCATGTGGGGCTTGTATTTGCCCACCCTCCTGAAATGAGACCTACTGTGAGAAAAATTGAAAATCTCAGTAAGAAGATTAATCAGTGCCAAAATGCTGTCGTGTTTAACTCAGTATATATATATATATATATATATATATATATATATATATATATATATATATATATATATATTACTTTGGTTTTGCTCTTATCCATTTTTAAACCTACTTTGATACTTTCTTTGTTTAGATCGCTCAGCATATCTTGCAAGTCGTCTGCTCTTTCTGAAATAAGAATGATGTCATCTGCAAATCTTAGGTGGTTCAAATATTCGCCATTAATCTTCAAACCTTTCTTTTCCCAACTCAATCTTCTGAAAATATCTTCTAAACAAGCTGTAAATAGTTTGGGTGAAATTGTATCGCCTTGCCGTACTCCTTTCTCGATTTTGATCTTTTCTGTATCTTTATGAAGTCGAACTATAGCGGTACCTTTCGAATATATCTTTTCTAAAACTCTTACGATCTGTTCGTTTGTACCCTGTTTGCGTAGCGAGTTTAGTATTGCTATTTGTTCTACTGAATCAAAGGCCTTCTCGTAATCTACAAAAGCTAAACACAGAGGTATATTATATTCTGTCGTTTTCTCGATTAGTTGGTTTATTGCCTGCAAATGGTCTAGAGTTGAATATCCGCTTCTAAAGCCTGCCTGTTCTCTCGGTTGGTTTCCATCTAAAACTTGACTCAGTCTATTTGTAAGGATCTTGGAGAATACTATATATACGTTTGATAGCAAGCTAATCGGTCGATAGTTACTAAGGTCCTTCTGGTCTCCTTTTTTATGAAGCAAAATCACTATAGCATTGCACCACGCATCCGGAACGCTCTCTTGACGTAAGCACTGGGTGTACAACTCAGCTAATTTAATATGAACTAATTTACCAGCGTCTTTCAGTATATCTATTGATATACCATCTTCCCCAGGTGCTTTTTGTCTTTTCATAGTTTTTAGAGCAAATTCTACTTCTTCCTTTGTAATCTCTGGTACACTACTAACGTCTACACATGAATTTACTGACTCAACTACGGCCTTCGACGAGTAAAGCTCTTGGTAAGATTCTTCTACTCTTTTTACCATTTTGTCTCTACATTTAATTATTTCTCCATTTCTATCTTTCAAACATATCATCTGCTGCCTTCCTAAAGCATGTTTACGCTCGGTCACTTTAATGCTTTTACCTTTCCGAATAGTTTCTTCTATTTCGTCCATGTTTCTCTTTCGAAAGTTCAAAGTAAAGAGATTGTAATTGATGATGAGAGTCTTGAGGAAGTTGAAGAGTATAATTATTTAGGTCAGATGGTGAAGGTGACGAAAGATCATGATAACGAGATAAAAAGACGCATTACAATTGGTTGGAAAATGTTTGGTAAGTATAATAAAATCCTGAGAGGCTCTCTACCTTTATGTTTGAAACGTAAAGTTTACAACCAATGCATTCTACCAGCAATAATCTACGGATGTGAGACTTGGAAGCTGACGAAGGCGATGGAAACAAAGCTAAGGACTGCACAGAGGAGAATGGAGAGATCAATGATGGGAATAACACTGAGAGACCGAAAGAGAGCAAGTTGGGTGAGAGAGCAGACTAGAGTGAAAGATATTGTGGAAGTAGTAAAAGGGAGGAAGTGGAATGGGGAGGTAAGTTGGTGCGAACGACTGATGAGCGATGGAGCAAATGCGTTACTGAATGGACGCCGCGAGATAGGAAGCGTGGAAGAGGGAGACCAGACAGAAGGTGGAGAGACGAGATCGAGAAGTTTGCAGGAGTGACGTGGCAGAGAGTGGCACGGTCGTGTGAATCATGGAATGCTATGAAGGAGGCCTTTGTTCGGCAGTGGACTCAGGATGGCTGATTTGATTGATTGATATATATATACATATATATATATATATATATATATATATATATATACATATACATATACATACATATATATATATATATATATATGTATATAATGTTTTATATACATATATGTACATATATATATAAATGTTTATCTGTGTATATATATACATTTTAACAACCACAATTTACTTTAATTCTAAGCCATCAAGGCCGACATGCTGAAATTGAAATGTGGTACTGCTAAGGACTCAAACCCTAGCATCCTCATTACAAGTGCGGCAGTGACTTACCAACTAGGCTATCAAGAGAGATATAAATTGAACGCTATTTTTCTTATATATTTATATGCTCGAGTTACACATACATGATTTTTTTTGCGTTCAACCCATCTCCATAAATACATACATACATACATTTATATATTTTAACCACAAAGAAAATCGAAAAAATACTGTTGTTCCCAAGCGCTTTTGTGTTATTCCCCTGAAGACATTAATAAAACGAAACGCATGGGAAGTACTGCTTCTTTCTGATTTCCTTTTATGGTGACTAGCAACATTTTTGAATCACGTGTTTTTAAGTTATTATTCTGCATATATATATATATATATGTATATATATATGTATATATATATATATATATATATATACATATATATATATACATACACACACACACACACACACACACACACACACACACACACACACACACACACACACACACACACACACACACACACACACACACACACACACACACACACACACACACACACACACACACACACACACACACACACACACACACTCACACACACATATATATATATATTTATATATATATATAGATATATATATACATTTATATATGATTATCGCATGTAAGACTCGATAGTACTGCTCATCCATCGGTAAGACAACTGTACAGCGCTTTAACCCTCACGACCACCGAGGATACAAAAGTCTTGTGACCTGGACTCTTTTTGATTCCGAGGATAGGAAAGTTCACTAATCTGCGACCCCATTTCCTGGTTTACACGAGACCCTAAACCATTTGTTGGAGAGGTTAAGGACCAGAACAAATCCCTTTCACGCTTCGCCCATGTAACTACGAGAGAAACTTGCATGTAGGACTTGAACCTACTACTCAGCCATTGGTAAGACAACTGTACAACGCGCGCGCACACACACACACACACACACACACACACACACACACACACACACACACACACACACACACACACACACACACACACACACACACACACACACACACACACACACACACACACACACACACACACACACACACACACACACACACACACACACACACACACACACACACACACACACACACACACACACACACACACACACACACACACACACACACACACACACACACACACACACACACACACACACACACACACACACACACACACACACACACACACACACACACACACACACACACACACACACACGCACACACACACGCACACACACACACACACACACACACACACACACACACACACACACACACACACACACACACACACACATATATATATATATATATATATATATGCAATAAAAACACTAGGAGCGTGTGTTCACAAATGCGTAAATAACCACTAGGAAAAAGTAAACTAACGAAGCAGAGCGCTTTCGTGTAATTACATCTTCAGTGCACTGAAGATGTAATTACACGAAAGCGCTCTGCTTCGTTAGTTTACTTTTTCCTAGTGGTTATTTACGCATATATATATATATATATATATATATATATATATATATATATATATATATATATATATATATATATATATATATATATATTTTGGAAGTAGGCCGTTAATAATGCATGCGTTGTTAAAGTCAACAGCTGAGATAGCATTATTCTGTTTATAGAATATCTTTTCTATGTTACGCACTAATGTGCGGTCGTCTGGATGCAGATTTCCGAGTAGGATACTGAAGTCCATGGTGTTTTCCTCTAGACGTCTTTCGGCTCTAATTAGCCATCTTCAGGAGGTGTTGTCTGGTTGAATTGTTGACAGAGAATGACGCGGTTTGATCGCGAAGGACATCCAAGTTAGTTGTCAAGAATAGCTGCCTCCCTAAGACAAGTGAAATACAGGAGGTGAACGTCGTGTACCAACATACTTGCTCGAGTGGTGACTGCAGTCGCCTAAATTCTCGGTACATTGGCGTCACCACTACAACACTGTCTAAGAGAATTTCAGCACATCTGCAGGACGGCGCCATAAGAAGACACTACTTGTACGAGCATGGACTAACACTTAAGAGACACCATATGGAAGGCACCACCGCCATCATTGAAAGAAATAATGACACCAGAAGACTAAAGATGACAGAAGCGGTGCTAATTTACAATCAAAAACCCGCTATTAATATACAACAGCAACCTGAAACGTCATTACCAACGAGAAGACAGAGGATGCACCCCGCGCGCTGATTGGCGGGCGGACGTTTGGGCACTCCGCTCTCCGCCGATATATACCGCCACACGATCAAACCCAGGGCTGTGCTGGGTAGGCTCAGACGCTTCAAAACTGCAACACTGAGAACCAAACGTCGATTGTACCTAGCCCTTGTCAGACCGATTCTGTGCCAGTCCCCGGGACTAAGCCAGCTGACATGTGCCACCAATAACTACGAGCATCAGAAGGTTCAGAATGCCGCTGTCCAGTTCATCACGGGCTCGCGATGGAGCGACTTCAGAACCTCTGAGTCTCTACACCAAATTTCCAACATCCGTCCACTCAACCAACACAAACACAAACTTCACTCAAGACACCTAGAAAAACTGCACGCCAAACACAAACATCTGATACAACATATTACACCTAGACCACACCGTACAGACTATCTGTCAGCTGCGCCCGTCCCACGTGCGGTGTACACGATAAAACGTGTATAACCGCACCAACAAGTAACACACCCCTTCACCAGCTTGACTGGTGATAATGTAATAATAATAATGGTAATGGTAGTAATAATGATAATAATAATAATATCGTTACTCAAACCTGACCTGGGGTAAAACAGGAATCCTCATGCCTTACCTGGGGCTAATCAGGAACGCCCTCTAAACGCGGGAAGTGAAATCTACTCACTAACCGTAAATTACACACACACACCTCTCACGAACATAGCCGCATCCCACGCACAAACATATACACTTCCTTTTTCTTCGACTAAAATTCGCTTCCTTTCTCACTTTCTCTTATACTACATCTTCTCATTTCAGTTTACCTCCCACTAAAGATTTTTCCGTTTTTCCCCCTTTCTCTACTACTACGCCTCCTACCATTTTCTCAACTTTCGTTGGTGATCCTAACCCCGTTGGTAACCCCGTTGGTAATCCCAACCTCCTAACCTCCGGCGTCGGGCGCTTCCCTCCAAGCTCCTGGTCAAGTCCTCCTATGCCATGACAACAATCTAGCCCCTAATTGCTCGCGATTCGCCCGGTGGCAATAGCCCTCTTTTATACACTACTATCTTTTCATTTTCTAACAGACGTTCTTCCCCTCCCACAAAACCCGATCCCGCGCAAGCGAGGTGGTCTTTTCTTGAATTCCAGAATTCCAGAATTCTCTGTCAACAATTCAACCAGACAACACCTCCTGAAGATGGCTAATTAGAGCCGAAAGACGTCTAGAGGAAAACACCATGGACTTCAGTATCCTACTCGGAAATCTGCATCCAGACGACCGCACATTAGTGCGTAACATAGAAAAAATATATATATGTATGTATATATCACGGTAAAACCACTGTTGGAGTAGGAAAGACTGGAAACGGGGAATCTATATATTTCGATTGCAAACTGCAATCCTCTTCAGTAGATACAATTAAGAGAGAGCGTGCTACTTAAGTAGCACCCTTTACATGAGAAAGGGGGAACATGGGAAGAGGTCTCTACCCTCGGCTCACTCCGTATGTGAGGTCAGGAGGCAAATGTGTTTTTAATAGGTTGGTGATAAAAAGTCCGGATATTATATCCGGGGACCATTGCCCCTTTGAAATATTCATATTGGGCTGGTATTCAATAATAGTGGATTCTACCATTTTTCTCCTGAACTCACATCTGGATTTATAAATAAGCTCAGCTTTGTCCCAATCTAAACAATGTTTAAATTGCTTAACATGTTGGAACACAGCTGAGCTCTCTTGTCCATATTTAATGGAACGTTTATGTTCGATCATCCTAGTGTTCAAATCCCTTCCAGTCTGTCCGATGTAAACTAAGTCACAACCTTTACATGGAATCGAATATACCCCTTGACTATGCTCTTCTTTTAACCTTTGGTGGACATTTACCACCTTTTTATTAATGGTATTGGGGTAATAATTAATTGAATTGAATTTGTCTTTGGGAAGAAACTTAGTCGAAGGAATAATAGATTCAGAAAAGGGAACGATTAAAGAGCTCTTGTCCAAAGAAAAATTAGAGGAAATGGGGGTGGTGTTGAAAAAATTGGATCTCGCTCGGCTGAGGGCTTTGACCAAGAACCAATCCGGGTAAGCTAAATTACTAAGTTGAGATTTTATAATGTTTAATTCTCCTTCAAGAAACTGGGGGCTGCAAATTCTAAGATCTCGAAGAAATAATCCTGAGGCGACGCTACTTTTTACTTTGTCTGGGTGACTGCTGAAAAAATGATGATAACTACCAGAATGGGTTTCTTTTCTATAGACGGTAAAAGCAAGCTTGTCTCCGTCACGAACATTAAGAACATCTAAAAAGGGTAGCTTACCTTGTTCTTCCCATTCAACTTTCAACTTAATGTTGGAGGCTAACGAATGAACCCCAATTTTCATCCCAAAGAGTGAAAATGTCATCTACGTATCTAAACCAAACCATGTCTACGGGTTTAATGGTTGGCAGAAGAACAAACTCAAAGTATTCCATGTACAGATTGGCCAGTACAGGAGAGAGATTTGAACCCATGCTACAACCAAATTTTTGTCTAAAAAAAGAATTCTGAAAGGAAAAAACATTTGATGTGACAAAGGCAAATAAGCGCAATAATTTTTGTAACGGGGAGTGGGAATTTGTCCTGAAATGGTTGTAGCTTTGTTGTCAGGAAGTATAGAACGTCATCAATACAGACATGTGTGAAAAGAGAAATTACATCCAGGCTAAGCATTTTCCTTCTAGAAAAATTCACTTGTTTTAATTTTGGGATGAAATCCTCTGAGTGTTATAAATGGGAATCGGAAAAAGTACCAACAAACGGGGATAAAAGGTTTGCTAACCATTTGGAAAGCTTGCTGGTACAAGATCCCCGGTTGGAGATAATAGGTCTGAGGGGAATATCTGTTTTATGCAATTTTGGAAGGCCATAGAAATAAGGCAACTTAGGATTAACCACTTTGAGTTTCAAAACATCTTCGTCTTTGGTAATATTACGAACTTCTTTGTTGAAGGTGGCAGACATGTTTTTAAGTGGATTTTCACTAAGTTGCTCATATGTATCCGTGTCATTTAGAAGGGCCATGGCTTTATCTACGTAACTGTCGTGGTCAAGAATAACTATTTTACTACACTTGTCTGTCTTCATAATAATAATGTTATCCATGCTCCTGATTGCTTCCAAACTGTTTTGATACCTAATGGGAAGTCCATTTCTCTTATTAAAACAATCCGCAATGCCTTGCAGAAGAGCCCCTTTTAAACATAATAAATTTTTGTCATAGTTGTTATTAGCTAGAAACTTATCAAAACCTACGAGAAAGTCCATAGCATGATGCTTCTCTGGTTTGAGGGCAAAATTCAATCCAAGACCTAAGACTTCTAATTGTGATTTTGTGAAAACAACACTCGAAAGATTAACAGCATTGTCTAAAATGGCATATTTTGCCCATACACTGTTATTACAAAGCCTAATAAGTTTTTTGTTCAATATACCTTTATGATGTTCACTGATGTCATTGGCTTGTTGGTGGCACATTTCTAAAGGAACCGGTACACTCCATCATAAGAGCAAAGGAGCAAGAGATTCCTAAAAGCCGTGCGTGAACGTAGGTGTGCATCCTCTATGTCTAGGGACGTCAGTTGAATTCGTTCCAGCAGGAAATCACTAAGGTAGGACGGAAAAATGTATCCTAGTTGTTTATGCTTGTGAAAACCAAACGATTTTGGGCACACTTGTTCCGCCAAGCACTCAGATAGAAAAAGTTTTTGGCTCTTCTTTTTTCTACTGATGATCAACGCTGACTCAAATTGTCCGTAAGGTGACTTGAGCACAGGGTAACGGTGGAAAAGAAGCTTGAGTAAAGAGAGTGCCTCCAACGTGGTGGTAATGTTACAGGTGAAAAATGTAATCACACATTTGTCAATCACGGTAAAACCACTGTTGGAGTAGAAAAGACTGGAAACAGGGAATCTATATATTTCGATTGCAAACTGCAATCCTCTTCAGTAGATACAATTAAGAGAGAGCGTGCTACTTAAGTAGCACCCTTTACATGAGAAAGGGGGAACATGGGAAGAGGTCTCTACCCTCGGCTCACTCCGTATGTGAGGTCAGGAGGCAAATGTGTTTTTAATAGGTTGGTGATAAAAAGTCCCTTTTTAGATGTTCTTATTGTTCGTGACGGAGACAAGCTTGCTTTTACCGTCTGTAGAAAAGAAACCCATTCTGGTAGTTATCTTCATTTTTTCAGCAGTCACCCAGACAAAGTAAAAAGTAGCGTCGCCTCAGGATTATTTCTTCGAGATCTTAGAATTTGCAGCCCCCAGTTTCTTGAAGGAGAATTAAACATTATAAAATCTCAACTTGGTAATTTAGCTTACCCGGATTGGTTCTTGGTCAAAGCCCTCAGCCGAGCGAGATCCAATTTTTTCAACACCACCCCCATTTCCTCTAATTTTTCTTTGGACAAGAGCTCTTTAATCGTTCCCTTTTCTGAATCTATTATTCCTTCGACTAAGTTTCTTCCCAAAGACAAATTCAATTCAATTAATTATTACCCCAATACCATTAATAGAAATGTGGTAAATGTCCACAAACGGTAAAGGTTGTGACTTAGTTTACATCGGACAGACTGGGAGGGATTTGAACACTAGGATGATCGAACATAAACATTCCATTAAATATGGACAAGAGAGCTCAGCTGTGTTCCAACATGTTAAGCAATTTAAACATTGTTTAGATTGGGACAAAGCTGAGCTTATTTATAAATCCAGATGTGAGTTCAGGAGAAAAATGGTAGAATCCACTATTATTGAATACCAGCCCAATATGAATATTTCAAAGGGGCAATGGTCCCCGGATATAATATCCGGACTTTTTATCATCAACTTATTAAAAACACATTTGCCTCCTGACCTCACATACGGAGTGAGCCGAGGGTAGATACCTCTTCCCATGTTCCCCCTTTCTCATGTAAAGGGTGCTACTTAAGTAGCACGCTCTCTCTTAATTGTATCTACTGAAGAGGATTGCAGTTTGCAATCGAAATATTACAAAGGATTACAAAGGCGGAGCATGCCGACAAGAGACCTTTTGATCCATATCTAGGTCGGATGCGAAAAAAATCATATTAATAATAAAATAATAAATAAAAACTATAATAATATAAATAACAAATAAAATATATAAATAAATGCATAGGTATAGTTAAATAATAAACAAACAGGTAAATAGTAAA
>NC_134783.1:570000-587500 GCF_046742065.1 Oratosquilla oratoria
TGTGACAAGGAACTCCATCTTCCATAAATAGAAAGACATTTTTACTCATTCTACCACTGGAGAATATTGGAATGAGTCCTTCCTTTAATATAGAAACATATTTGCCTGAATTAATGTTTCCTTGACACTGCACAAGCTCTGATCGACCATTACTCCAAATTGCACCCCACACCATTACTGAAATGCCCCCATATTTTACTGTTGGCTGCTGTCTTTTGAGGTCAAACTCTTGACTACAGAGTCTTCAGGCCCACACTCTTCCACTGTCAGAAAATAATGCAAATCGTGACTCACCAGAGAAAATGATTGTGCTTCAAATGGCCACAGGTCTCTCCACCATCTCAACAGTCTTTCTGAGCTTGATATTGGCTGCACGAAGGAGTGGTTTCCTTCTTGCAACTCTGCCATAGTAACCCAGCTTGTGGAGATACCTAAAAGCTGTTCTGGGACTGACATAAGCTTGTGCTGCTATGTCAGAGGCCTTGCAACGTAGATCCTCTTCGACATTTCTTTTGACAAGACGCAAGGTTCTTTCTGAGGGCCTGGGACGACCTGAATGAGATTTTGTGCCCTTCTTGCCCACTCTGGTAAAATGTACGATCACTCTATTAACAGTAGAAAGGGGTATTGACAGATTTTCAGATATATTGCGTTGACTAAGTCCACCTTCATGTTGACCCACAATACGATCTCGCTGAAATTCAGATAGGTCTACTGCTTCTTTGGTTCGTGGCATGCTTAATTTATCTTATATGTAAACTGAAACATAAATCTAGGTAAATATAACATATTAGGTAAATTTGAATAATACTAAGCAGAATATAAAAACAGAAATGCATTTTTCTTGGTGTCTATTCAATTCTGTCATGTCTGTGTATATTCCCAATATGATTATTTCGAAGGGGCAGTGGTCTTCGGACATAATATCAGGGATCATGGTCACCAAAATCTTAAATAGGCATCTTTCACCTAACCCCACATCACATGACCCCTAGGTCACTAATTGAGTAAGGGTAGGCGTCCTTTAGTCCTCCTCTATTTTTGTAAGAGAGTGCGATATAATTATAGTATCCTCCTCCCATTCTGTATTACTGAAGAGGACTTTAGCTTACAGTCGAAATATATAGATTCACCGTTTCTAGTTTTTCCTTCTGCACCGACTGTGGAGCTGCAATGGGTGAGTGCTCTACATATGTATGCGCTAATGGTAGAGTCTTTGTATCTTTGTGGGCACTCGCTTTTTCCATATAAACATAAATAGCGTCCAGGGTTTGTGGGTTTTACGTGTACGCTAGTCGTGAAGTGATCTTATTTTCTTTTAACGAGTATATCTAAAAATGGCAAGGATCCTTCTATGCTGTTTTCAACTATAAAAGTTAACCCAGAGGTTCTTGGAGGTAAATTTTCAGTACTTCAATATCTTCACTACACGTAGTTTCTATGAAGATGTCATCAATGTAGCGGCAGTAGATTTGAGATTTTTTGATTTTTCTAAACACTTCTTCCTCAATGCAGCCCATAAAAAAGTTTGCAAATAGGACTCCAAGCGGAGAACCCATAGCGACTCCATTAACTTTTTTGTATTTTTCTCCCCGTGGGCAGGTAGAGGGTACCTCTTTTATGCAACACATTAGCATGCCACGGAGTGTAGATTCTAGAATGGCTATGTTGGGAGTACTGTTGTTATGGTAAACACGGTCAATTATGTAGTTAATAGTGCGATCAATTGGAATGTGTGTGAATATCTTTTCTACGTCCAAAGAAGCTATGATACCATTGGCACTATTTGCCTTCAGGATGTCCAAGAAGTCGGTTGCGGAGATTAAGCTGTAGGTAGCAGGGACGTATGGGGTCAATATGTTGCACAGTTGTTTAGCTATGTTATAGGTTGGGGATGGGATTTGAGATATGATGGGTCTGAGCTTGTTACCTGGTTTGTGAGTTTTTTTTTTTACATTCCCATAACAATATCCCATCCCGTCAACTTAGTAAATTTGATGGTGTTGGTTGCGGCGTTATTTATTGATATTAGTTTATCTTGTTTTTTCTTTAGGGTCTCCGTGGTATCCTTTGTTATCTTTTTAAATTTTGTTTCATCCTTAAGAATGGTATCTATTTTATCTATATATTCTGAGCTGAGGTATTCATGAGAACATAAGAGGCAGCTTTGACGTCTTTTCTTATAGTGATGTTAGGGTCTGTTTTTAATTGTTTAGCTGCCATGATATGTCTATGTTCTATTATTTTATTATTGAAATTTCCTTTTGTTTTAGATGCTTCAGTGACAATTTTTTGTCTGAAATTTAGTTTTACATGTACTTTGCCTCTTTTAGATGAGTTTTTTTATGTCATCGAGAAGGATTTTACATTCCACTCTCTTTTGGTGCTTTTTTTGGTTTAGACATAATGTGGCAGTTCAAACCTAAATTCAACAATTCTTCTTGGTCTGGAGTAAGAGTCTTATCTGTTAAGTTAATGTACCCTTTGATTGGGCGTAAGTGTTTGATTTGGCCTCCGTTTAGATTGGTTAACTTTTTTGGTTTGATCTGATGACAGAGTTCCGATGTTGTTCCATCATATCTAGGAATGCTCTATCAATAGTCTCTTTTAGAGTTGGGTTGATATTAATATTTGCCCATTTGTGCTATGCCTGGCGGTATTCTAATCGGAGCTCATCGATCTCGGTTTCTAATTCATAAATTCTCTTTTTCATGAATTCCCTTCTTTCTTCATCGCTTGGATTTTGTCTGCGTCTTTGGTTGCAGTTGACTGCCCCATCACTGCAACAAATATGTATAAATGGGCAGGAGTTTCTCTCTTAAACAAATAGAGTTAAATGTGATTCCAGTTCTGTTTTTTGTATTTTCTTTAAGATATTCTTTTAGAGGGAATGGAAGGGATTAAAATTGGAGGATTTAATATAAATCATATCAAATATGCTGATGACACGGTATTGGTGGCTGACTCAGAAGATAAACTGCAACATCTATTGAATGTAACCGTAAGAGCTAGTGAGGAGAAAGGTTTAAATGTAAATATGGAGAAAACTAAAATACTAGTGGCCAGTAAAACAGATCCACCAAGAGTGCAAGTACAAATAGCAGGGAGAAGAATAGAACAAGTAACCAAATTTTTGTACCTGGGAAGCGTATTGACAGAAGATTGTAGATGTGAAAAGGAAATAAAATCAAGGATAGCGATAGCTAAAAGCACGTTCCAGAAAATGAAAGGGGTTTTAACAAACAAGAAAATGTCTACAGATATAAGGAGAAGAACAGTTAAGACATTTATATGGTCAACACTATTATATGGTTCAGAAGCGTGGACAATCAGCAAAAAAATGCAGGAAAACTTAGAAGCAGCAGAAATGTGGATATGGAGACGAGTATTAAGAGTACCATGGACAGCGAAGAAAACAAATGAAAAAGTATTGAGAGAAATTGAGACAGATAGGGAAGTGATGACAATAAAGAAAAGGCAGTTGCGATTCTTAGGACATATAATGAGGAAGGAAGGGTTGGAAGAGGTGGTGATGACGGGAATGGTGGAGGGAAGGAGAGCTATAGGAAAGCAGAGGGAGAAGAATATGGACGGGCTGATGAGGGCGACGGGAAAACAACTCAAACCAGCACATATTTTACAAGTAACTAAGGACCGTGAACGGTGGCGCTCCATGGTTGCCGAAGTCCAAGAGGATATGGCACGGCGGTAAGGTAAGGTAATCTTAAGATAGTCTTATTGTCTCTATTGAGATCTGAGATGATTTCTCTGTAGGAGGTCATCTGTTCTACCAAATCGGGGTATTGACTGCATGTTATTGTGGCAAAGTAGCATGTAGTTGATACTTTAGCGTCTATATGGGGTGCCCCTACGGACCAGAGCCACACGTCATTTTGTCTGTGATAGAGGAAAACTCTGTTCATAGAGAAATGTCTGTCCCTCCGTTATGCTGTCCCCCAACTCCTTGTTACTTTCCTGTACCATTTCTCTGAATATTCATTTCCTTTTTTCGCCTACCCTGTGGTGGGGGAAGAGAATGCTACCAGTAAAGTCTTCCCACTTGAATCTTAAAAGGCGAAAAAAAAAAACGGGACGGGGGATGGGATTAGGAGTCCTGCGACCTGTAGCCCCCCAAAAAGGGACATTCCTAAAACAGTAAAGGCATAACAGGGTCTGGGAGTTTTCCAACCAGTACCCTAAGGTTTGGGTCTTTTAATTTGCGTGGATGTGCTACAGATGGGAGTAAAAGATAAGAGATAGGCAGTATGTTTATGAGAAGAAAGATAGATGTGCTGGCTTTGAGTGAAACTAAAATGAAAGGGGAGGGCGAGTGTGAGTTTGGGAGTGTAGCTGGGAGGTACTCAGGAGTGAAGAGTGGACGAGGGAGAGAAGGGGTGGCTATACTAGTAAGTGAAGAGATAATTAAGCGTGTAGTGGAGTGGAAGCAGGTTCCATGAAGGTTGATGGGGATGAAGGTGAAGCTGGGAAGGGAGATGTGAGTTTTTGTAAGTGCGTATGGGCCTGGTAGTGAGAAGAGCGTAGAGAAAAGGAAGGCTTTTTGGGTAGATATAAATGAGTGCATAGAGGGATTAGGAAGAAGTGTCAATGTAGTTGTATTGGGAGACCTTAATGCTAGGGTAGGAAATGAACCAATAGACGGAGCGATTGGGAAGTATAGAGTTCCAGGTAAAATCGTAATGGAGAATTGATGGAGGAGATGTGTCTTGAAAGAGAGTTGATGATAGCAAATACAGTGTTTAGGAAGAAAGTAAAGCATAAGTACACATGGGAGAGGGTGGTGGATGGAAGGGTGGTAGATAGAGCGTTAATTGACTATATAGTGGTGACCAGGAGTATGATAGGAAGAGTTAAGGATGTACATGTCCGAAAGGGAGAGAGTGGGGGAATATCAGATCATTTTCTGGTGGAAGGTAAATTGAGGTGTGGATAATAGGTAGAGAAAGAGGAAAAGGGCAGAAGGTAGGGAGGTCCTTAGAGTGAACTGCTTAGATAAAAAAAAAAAAAAAGGAGAATGAGTATAAGAAGAAGCTGAGAGAGGAGTGGGAGGGAGTAAAGGATAGAGTAGAGCTAGGAGTGGATGAGGAATAGGGATAGTTCAAGGAGGGAGTCACAAAGTGTGCAAAGATGGTGTGTGGAACAAGGAGGGCGGGAGGAAATAGAAAGAAGGGTAGTGAGTGGTGGGAGCAGGAAGCAAAGAAATGTGTAGAAGAGAAGAAGCAGGCTTTCATAGATTGGCTGCAAATTAGGACGAGGGAATCGTATGAGAGGTACAAAGTAAAGAGAAGGGAAGCTAAGCATAAGATAAAGGAAGCAAAGAGGAGAGCAGATGTGAAATGGGGTAAGAGTATGACAGATAATTTTGAAAGAAATAAAAAGATGTTTTGGGAAGAAATTAAAAGAGGAAGAGGAGGCGAATCAAGTAGAGAAGAAAAGGTAAAAGGTGTAGATGGAGAGATGATAATGAAAGAGAAGGCAGTGAGAGGAAGGTGGGCAGAGTATTTTAAGGAGTTGCTAAATGTGAAAGAGGATAGGGAGGGAAAGGTAGTTGCAGTGGGAAGCGCTAAGAAAATGAGAGTGATGGGTGAGGAAAATAAAGGATAAATAGGGAAGGATGAAGTGAAAGCAGCTATTAAGATGATGTGAGCAGGTAAGGCACCTGGATCGGATGGATGCCATGCAGAATGTCTGAAAAAAGGAGGTACAGTTATGGTGGACTGGCTGGTGAGGTTATCTAATGGTTGTTTAAGAGAGGGTAGAGTGCCGGAGGACTGGAGGAGTGCCTGTATAGTTACGCTTTACAAGGGAGAGGGGACAAGTGTGAGTGTAGTAGTTTCAGAGGGATCAGCTTGTTGAGCGTAGTTGGGAAGGCTTGCGGGAGGGTCTTGATTGAGAGGATTAGAAGAGGAACAGAGGGAGTAATTGGTGAGGAACAGTGTGGGTTTAGGACAGGTAGGGGTTGTGTAGATCAGTTTTTTGTGGTAAGACAGATATGTGAGAAAGCTATAGGAAAAGGTAAGGATGTTTTTTGGGCTTTTATGGATCTGGAAAAGGCTTACGACTGGGTAGACAGCAAGGCACTGTGGGACGTACTGCAGATGTATGGGATAGGAGGAAAGCTGCTAAGAGCAGTCAAGAGTTTTTACGAGAGTAGTAGAGCTTGTGCTAGGAATAGAAATAGAGAGAGTGAATGGTTCGAGGTAAAGGTGGGACTTCGTCAGGGATGTGTTATGTCAACCTGGCTGTTCAATCTTTACATGGATGGGGTGTTGCGAGAGGTGAATGCAAGGGTAGTGGGTCAGGGGTTGGAGATGATTAAAGAAAATGGAGAAAAGTGGGAGGTGAGCCAGTTGTTGTTTGCTGACGACACTGCGCTTGTAGCAGGATCAGAGGACGGATTGAGGAAATTAGTGACAGTTTGAGAAGGTGTGTGAAAGAAGGAAGGTGAAGATAAATGTGGGCAAAAGTAAGGTGATGTGATGTACAAGGGGAGAGAGTGACAGCAGGCTGGAAGTGAGCATAAAGGGTGAAAGACTGGAGGAAGTGGATAGTTTTAGATACTTGGGTGCGAATGTGGCAGGAAAAGGGAGGAGTGGGGATGGAGGTAGAATGTAGATTGTGAGAAGCGAGTAAATGCCTTGGTGGACTAAAAAGTGTAATGAGAAATAGGCATCTGGGAATGGATGCTATGAGGAGGTTATATGAGGGAGTGATTGTGCCAACAGCACTGTAAGAGGCAGAAACATGGATTATAAGAGAGGAAGAGAGAAGGAGTTTGAATGTGTTTGAGATGAAACGTCTGAGAAGTATGATAGAGGTTACTATGATAGATAGAGTGAGAAATGAGGAGGTGAGGAGGAGAACAGTGGTGGAAAGGGAGCTGGGAGATAGGGTTGAAGAAATGAGTGAAGAAAGATTAGTAAAAGAAGTGTGGAAGGCAGAGGTGGAAGGAGTGAATATGAGGGGGCGTCCTAGGATGAGATGGATGGATGGGGTGAAAGGGACTTTACAAAAGAGAGGAATGTCTGTGGAGGAAGGACGGGAGAGGACAGAAGATAGGGGTGAATGGAGAAGGGTTGTGTATGGATGATGCTGTGATGCATGAGGGGGTTGGGTGGGAGATGGGGGGTGAGGAAGTAGGTATGAGAAAAAAATTGACGCAACCCGAAGGGATTTCTCCCCGTCTTCTCCTTTTCTGGATGAGGGGACGGAGAGGGGGGGGGGTCGCCGATTTTATGAAGCGGCCTTGCTGTGGATGTGCTGTGTCTTGCGACACTGCCTCTGACCCAGGGCAGTGGACAAGATGCAGGGATGACTTGTCATCCGGGAGGTGCCAAGATAGAGGGAGGGAGGATGGTGGAGGGGAGTGGAATATATAGGAAATGGAATGGGTGGGAGTGGTTTCTATGCCTTTTTCTTTTTGGCTACCCCCCCGTGTAAGGGTGAAAAAGCTTTTGGTGTATGTATGTATATAAATATGCTGAAGCGACTCTTATATTTATTTCTGTTACCATCTCGTTTCTATTTGTTACTGTTGCACCTAGATATCTGAAACTCTCTACCTCCTCTATTCTCTTGTCTTCGGAAAATACATCTACGTTCCTCTGCTTATACACATTAGTTTGGTTTTATCGAAATTTATTTGCAGCCCAACTCTCTCTGCTGTTTCTCTTAGTGGGGTGATTAGATCTTTCAAATCATCTCTACTCTCGGCAATTAGGTCCATATCATCAGCGTATGTTAGATTATTGACCTTAATGTTGTCCATTTTACATCCACCCTCTCCATCTATCATTGTCCTAGTTATTTTCTCCATCACCAAGTTAAACAGCAAACAAGATAACATAGATCCCCTTGCCTCAAGCCATTTTCGATTTCGAAACATTCCGAATATCTTCCATCAACCCTTACCATTGATTTTGTGTTGGTAAGACAGACTTTTATTAAACGTATTATCTTGTCCGATATTCCAAATTCCTTCAGTATGCCCCATATACTCTGTCTGTATATACTGTCGTATGCTTGCTTGAATAGATGTTATTTTAGCCTTGTACCAATATTAAAGAAGAAAAGTAAATCAAGAAATACAAAATTGAGAATCTACAATACAATCCTACGACCTATAGTTTTATATGCCAGTGTGATATGGATCTTAACAAAACAAATGGAACAAAGACTACTGGTGTTTGGAAATACAATATTGAGGCGAATTACTGGACCAGTTTTTGATGAAAATGAGAATAGGTGGAGAGAGCGACACAATAATGAGCTGAGAAAAATAACTATACAAGAGAAAATAACAGATGTTATAAGTAGAACAAAATTGAGATGGGCTGGGCATATGGTGCGTATGGAGGACCATAGAATTCCAAAACGAGTTATGATGGGTAGAATTCCTGGAAGAAGACCCAGAGGGAGACCTCGAATGAGATGGATGGATGGTGTGGATGCGGAGACGGACAGAAGAGGAAATAAAGCAACCTGGATGGAAGCAGCACAGGACCGAAGGACATGGAGAGGCTTACTGTTGGCGGACCAGAATCTACATGAGGTTCAAGATCCAGTGGAGTGACTATATATATATATATATATATATATATATATATATATCTATATATATATATATATATATATATATATATTGTTACGGTCGTGTGGTTGGGTTGCTCTCCTTTCTCGATCCTCACTGGGATCCTGGTATACTTAGATGCCCCGGAATAGACTTCTTATACACGACCGCCTTCCCACACGAAATAGTTTAGACTTTCGTGCACAATGGGAAGGTGTATTACAGGACTAGGAGAAAAAGGTTAATTAGATCCAGGACGAAAAATTGACAGATTCTGATGAATATAATGGAAGGTGAGACTATGTACAAAAATGAGATGTACGGGCCTTAGGCTTGGGTCCGCTGAACAACATCTACAGAGAGGAAAATTTATACAGTTTTACAAAAATACATGGATTGGAGCTTTTTAATCTTTAGGGTTTGACCAGAGTCTGGGTAGTTAAATAATTACAGCAGAAAACCGTATCAAGCCGATCGTTAGACAGTGTCTTGAATTGTACTCGTCTATAATAACAAGAGTTATCTATGTATGGGCGTGAGTACATGGAATATGATAGCAGGATGACTATCTATAAGGAGTGAGAATTGTTCAGTGCGGAGAACGACCAGAATCTCAGATATCAATTTTAAATATCTAGAGAAGACCGTATCTATCATTAGCTGAATCAAGTCTGACTAATAGTCGTTTCCGTGACTGTGAGGAAAGCTCGAATTGATCAGAGGTTTTTATAATCTTACTTAATTGCATCAAAATTATATACATAAAATATGCTAAGATTTATGATAATGGGCTTACAAGGAAAATGAACAATATTATTAGGTGGAGTTGTTCGAGCCATTTTCCATCGACGTAAAAAAAAATAGTAACCAGTAAAAATGGAAAGCAATCTTTAGTATATAAACAACACCCAAAAATAAGGAAATAGAATACTAGAAACATGTAGTAACATTGAACGACTATGAATAAAGTTCTTAATTTTCTAAGCCAAAGTCATTATCAGTTCTCGAGCAACTCTTGGAAGGTTCAAACACGACACATCCTGTATGTAAATCTTTTGACATATTTTTATGAGAATCTAATACAATTAATTTCTTTTAAGGGAAATTACATAAAATTACATATGCTCAACAAATCATTTGTATATGATCCAGGAAGTTTATATATAATTAGAGATTTGAAAGGTGTGTGCCTTTGTCAAACGTGTAACAATATATGTATATAAACACACACACACACACACACACACACACACACACACACACACACACACACACACACACACACACACACACACACACACACACACACACACACACACACACACACACACACACACACATATATATATATATATATATATGTATATATATATATATATATATATATGTGTGTGTGTGTGTGTATATATATATATATATATATATATATATATATATATATATATATATATATATATATAAACAAGAAAGGGATGGATGGGTTGATTGTGCTTTCCTAGACCTACAAAAAGCTTTTGTCGTATACCCTTTCCACCAACTCCTCCCGGGTCTTAACCACCACACCGGTTTTTCCGCTGTCCCCAGCCCCGATTTCCAAAAGTTTTTCTGCGACTCTTCTATTTTCATCGTCGTTTGCATCGAGTCTCACATTCTCCGTGAGTTCCAGCTTAACTAAATCTTTCCAAAAGTAACTGGACTTGATGCAATAGTCCAGTTCGTCATTCTTTCCGCCTCCTCTTATTACAGGGAGAATCTGTCTGAAGTCTCCGGCGCAAACGAAGGGCACACCTCCCATGAAGCGATCTACATCGAGAATATCTCTCAACGTAATATCCAACGCAGCGATCGTGATTTTGTTAGCCATCACGGCCTCATACCAGGCTATGACGGAAGTCATGCACAATAACTTGACTATTTCCGTATTTTTCTTGATCCCACATGTGCGCACCTCATTATACTCCATCAACGGAATCTTGTACATGTTGTGCGCGGTTTTCCCACCGTGAAGAACTGTTGCAGCAATGCCCGAAGACGCGACCGCCTTGCTATTCATCCAGTTGAACGAACCGTGTCCAATATCATGTTTAGCACGGAAGACTTCCCTGTACCGCCGGGAGCGTCTAGGAAGAAACCGTTAAACTCCTTCTTGTCACCGTCAATGTAGTTCATTACTGTGTCGTAACACAATCGCTGCTTCTCGTTCAGGAGGACGTTTTTCTCGTTAATCTCTTCGGCGAGGCGAGCTTTGTTGTACGATTTCTCCCTACGGATGGCATTAATTACCTTCTCCCTGTTGCGAGAGGGCGGTAGACCGTATTGACTTATCTGACCGCCTCCGCAGTTCCAGACGTTCTCCTGTATGTCATCTAAAGCATCGAGATAGATCTCATCACTGTACTCTTCTAGTCCACTATTGTGTAGAAAATCGCTCGCAAACAGATCTTTCGTTTCCTCCCATATATTTGTTTGATCTTCTAGATCAGAAAACACCAACATGCTTGCATAAGTCGCTCTCAACTGTTTTCTGTCATTGGTGTGGTTGATAATCTCTAAAGTCGTCTGTCTCCACGTATCTTCGCCGTTCAGCAGACCCATTGCCTTTACGGCTTCTCGATAAGTCGAATAAAGTTCTCCATCGACGGTTCTAAGGTCTGAGAAAGATGTAGGGCCGCGTCTATGTGTCAGGAGAAGACGCATATAGAAGAGTTCCACCGTTTTACTCGTAACCGCCCGTATCCTTCCCAGGGAAGACGTGTTGTTTCGACGTTCTACCCACCTTCCCGTAAACTTATCGAAGATAAAATAGTTCGGCATCTCGTGGTAGAAAAGTCCTGCAACAAATTTGTTCTGAGCACATAACTTGAAAAAGGCCGTCAGTTGCGTTTCGTTCGAAATCTTCTTCTTAATCTCATCTTCTGATTGTTTTGCCGTGTAAAAGACTTCGTTCTCGCCTTCAATGTGTAAATCGAGCGAAACAACGGCCGGAAATCTCTTATGGATCGGGAATTTGAAAATCTTCCAAGTTGCTTCGTTCGCATTGACGTAACATGCTTCTTGGTAATTCTTGACCTCGTCCACAATATCTCCTTCTGCCATCTTCGAGTATAGAATGCGATCGCAGCCCTTGTTCACGTATCTGGTAACGTACGCTATGCACTTGATGGAATTGGAGCACTCTACATTGAAATGAGCGTTGTCTACTGTTATCGTCTTTCCTTTTATTCTTTTCTTGAAAAAGTGTCCACCTTCCCCTACGGCTCGTCTTCGATAAAGAGGGTAGCCGTTGTTTCCAAAGAGAAGATCGCTTCTGCACGGTTTAGGAAAACCTTTACCGCACTTATCCGCCCCGCTTCCTGACTTTCCTTGACAACAAACGTTGGTCTCGTCGAAACCTTTGCACGGGCCGTGAATCATGCACTTCGTAACGACCTCGTACAGTTTCGGTTCCTTTTCCTTGTCGGGTATTTCGGCTGAAATTATTCTTTCCACTAATTCTGCATCGACGCGTCTCTCCACAGAAGAATGTGCACGTGTGAAAGACCTCGCTTCTGCCACTCGATGCTGTAAAGGTGCGCCTTTACTCTCCCAAAGATATTCTTCTTGGTTAAATCGTCCGTAAGATCGTCGACTTTCATCTTGAAGATTCTACTGACCAAGTCGGGTCTATTATTTCCCCGGGCTGAAGCATCAACAGAATCCACCCGTTGCATAGTTTTGCTCAATTCTTCCCACTTTGGGTTCATAGTAAACTTTATGAAAAAGTCTGGAGAGCCGTAGTGGGTGACTAACGCAAGTGCGTACTGTTGACGCTGTTTCATATATCTCGGGCCGCCGAAAAACGAAGGAGGGATGATAATACGTTGGCCAGTCTTTTGGCTATCTTCGCCCCGCAGAATATCTGCACGTTCCTTTCTGATTTCATTTTGACTGTATTGGATGTAACTTAACATGAAAGACTCAATCTTCACGTATGTCACAACTTTCGGGGTTGTGACCCACCATCCATTCCCAAATTCCACGTCTGTTTTCAAACCATAATATGGAAATACTTTCGTTCAAGGACCTAGCCGATATAGTAGGCTTTATATTTGTACTTTCATTCCTATAAGTTGTCATTTCCTCTATTCTGTGAAATTGCCAGAATTCTTATTTTACTCGCCATTATTCTTATTGTCTGTAACACCAATTTGGCCATTAGTTGTGGACCATTAACGAGTTTAAAGAATTGTCTATTCATAGGAATTTCCCTCCCTTTGTACACGGTACCCATTGATGACAAAATATAGAGTTGTCACGAATGTTTAATTGTTGAACCTGGAGTATGTCAACCTTGTGAATTTATTGTTCTACCATGTAATTATAAATTGGGGTCTTGTGTACAAATTAACATTTCAACTAAGCATCACCTTGTGAATTTGTTTCAACGGTTTAAAATTTCAATCCCTGCGCACTTGCCACCTCTCGTATAAGTTATGTAATTAGGTTAACTGCTTAGGATAGTTAGGATTTATAATTTTCTCTCGTCTCTAGTGATTGTCTTAAAGGGATTGCTAAAGATCAATCGACTCCTACAGGCACATTACACACCGTACCCTTCGGAGACCCTTGCGCGATTTCCCGCCGTGCCCACCACTGAAGCGTCAGTTCTACAAGAAGCTGGCAAGAGGTAAAGTGTGTCTTAGGTATTCCGCGAAGAAACTCGCATTAACCACATGGAGTGGTTATTAGAACTTATACGAATGAACTATTGGAAGTGGTGTGCTTATGGCGTGTGAATCGGACTTGATCGGTCTCTTTGAGTAAATTAACTGTGGTAACGTCATCCTGTGAACTGTGAGTCTGGTCCCACCGATCGTACCCACCATAATGAGGCGTTCTCATGTATCCGGCTTTATCGAACACATCCGTTAAGATTGGAAGCTATGTGAATTATTAAAGTGTTGTGTTTCATGTTTTCTAAGTGCACTGTGGAATTCAGTCTGGTTTGTCTTCAAATGATGTTTACTTAATGGAAATTATTAAAGTGTTGTGTCACATATTTTCTAGGTGTATTCACTGTGGAACTCAGTCTGTTTTGTCTTCAAATGATGTTTACTTAATGGGAATTATTAAAGTGTTGTGTCACATATTTTCTAAGTGTATTCACTGTGGAATTCAGTCTGGTTTGTCTTCAAATGATGTTTTCTTAATGTGAATTATTAAAGTGTTGTGTCACATGTTTTCTAAGTATATTCACTGTGGAATTCAGTCTGGTTTGTCTTCAAATGATGTTTACTTAATGGGAATTATTAAAGTGTTGTGTCACATGTTTACTAAGAGTATTCACTGTGGAATTCAGTCTGTTTTGACTTCAAATGATGTCTACTTAATGTGAATTATTAAAATGTTGTGTCACATGTTTTCTAAGTATATTCACTGTGGAAATCAGTCTGTTTTGACTTCAAATGATGTCTACTTAATGTGAATTATTGAAGTGTTGTGTCACATGTTTTCTAAGTGTATTCACTGTAGAATTCATTCTATTAAATCGATTTCTTCTAGCTTATTTAGTTAGTCCAGGGTTGTGATTAGCTAAATGAGTTGAATCATTCTGTATCCCATTTCAAATACTGAAATTTATACACGCCGCTCAGAGGGAAGCATGTGTGGTCCCGGTCGGTGATGCAAATTTTCTTGACTTCGGCTCCCACTGTAGCTATCTACCCTCACCCGTTCCATCCCACATCCCCTCCTTTCCACTGTCCAGAGATTTGCGACAACGTAGTTATCGATCACGAACTGGTGAAACAACATTCTGCACTTGGTTATGTAGTTGAACACACCTTCTCTCTCCATGTACAAATAAGAATAAAACATGCACGGGGACAGACGCCCATACGTCTTCCTACCCTCAGTGGTTTTAACAGAACCGCTGGGTCTCGCAGAACGTTTCATCATGAAGGAATATCCGATGTCACCATTGGGAATTATGAGTGGATATTGAAAAGAATCGTAAAAATAGTTGGTGTGGTGAACGTTTGCCACACCATATTTCGAGTCGGGTTTGGGCGATCTGACCGTTATGCATAGGTATTCTGTTAGCGCATCGAGGTTGACGATGGCTCCGACTTGCGAAGACGACGAAGGGAGGTGGTAGACACCTTTGTGCTCACGTGTGTTTAACCCTTCAGACGCTTTCAAAGTAATGGACATGTCGGGTATCTTGCCGTGTTTATCCACGTAGGTGTTCATGAGTTCCTTAGTGTTCTTGAACTCGCGTAACATGCCGCTAAGACAACCGTTGTGTGTTGTCATGTACTCGTACAGTCTCGTTATTATCTCTTCGTTTTCGTTCAACTCCCTTTCTTCTCTATCTCGTCGTTTTGTCGATGCTCTCTTTTTTTCGATGGCAACGACGAACGAAGATTCTTATAATTCACACTGTTGTTCTTCATATTCTCAGTTCTAAGCTTGATTTACTGGTCTCTATCGCAGTAAAAGTACAAATCTAAGAACGCGCTTTTCCAAAAGTTTTTTCACTGTGTGGTGAATCAAACCCACCGTAGTAGTTGCCATTATTTAGAAATACGTCGGGGTTCATGCCTTCTCGCATCCTATTCGGTTTCAAAACGCCTAATCTGTTGTATACCTTGCCCTGTATCTTGTAACACATCGCGGATTCCGCTGCGTTCTCGAGCTTGCTCGAAGTTGCAAAAGAAGTAAAGGAGAACAACAAATTGAAGCCGACAATGTTGTTCAAGAAGCGTTCTGAGAGTTTCGATGACCCGTCGTACAGCGACTTGAGGGCATAATCATTCAGTTCAGAGAGAACAGTAGAATGAACTTGGCCGGATGCACAACATATACTTCGGTTCTCTTTCTTCCAAAGTAGGGCCTGGCAGTATTTGTATTTGAGGTCACCCAACTTGCCTAGCAAGTGAGGTTTAACCTTAGTGTCTCCTTCACGAAGGGCACCGAGAAGCTGGATCGGAGGCTGGTTTCGTTCACGTTTGTCAGACTCCCTTAGGTGACGCTGTCGGCGTGCTTTGCTCGAATCATCTAAAACCTTTTTGTCTTCCTCTGTTAGTTCATGCGTGTCCTTTTCTCTCTTCAACGTGAACTTGATTCTCTTCCGAGCTGCTGTCAACTTCATTTTCTCCTCTTTCTTTTGTTCACGAAGTTTCTTAGCCTCTAACTTGTGTAGAGCGGCCTCTTTCTTCTTCTGTTGTCGTAGCCTTTTAGCCTCTAATTCACGCTGTTTCTCATCTTCACGTTTCTTCTTTCTCTCTTTTCTTCTCTGCTTCGCCAGTTCTTTGGCAACTTGTTTTTTACTGGGTTTGAGTGGTACTGAAATAGTAGGTTGTTTTCGATTAACTTCTTCGACAATTGTGGCATTCTCAGATTCTTCTTGTTCTTTAACTGCCATGAAACGCGTCTCCTTTTTGTTCTGTGTTTCTTCCCAAACCTTCTTTACAGCGTACTTGTTAATCCGCCGGCCTCGCTCAAAGGCTTTGTATCTCCTATCGAGGTAATGCATCTGATAGTTTCTGTGGTCGGCTTTGCCGCCATTCTTGATGAAGCTAAAATAACTAGCGAAGTAGTGTTTCGCAAACGCCTCGGAATCCTCATCCGTTATTTCTCCATCGAACACCTCCAACTCATCAAACACGGCATCGCAGTATTTGAAATCGTTGATTTCTCTCAGAGAAGCGTTAAACTTGAGGAGTTTCCGATTTAATAATCGGATCATCTACTTGGTCACGAACGACTTGACTTTACCGTACAGAGCCGGAAAGGCCTTACTGTGTTTCTCTCAATTTATTAAAGATCTTTCTGTTGTTGCGCAGGTCGTCTCTTGGAATTTTCTGGTCAGTAATCCATTTCCAGAAATGATGCTGGCGCTTCCTCCGCGCTGCTGGATCCTCAGGCATTGCACCGGTTGTCAGGCAATCTTCAGGATATGATACTCTTATGGGGGTGTCGCCTTTTGGTAATGGGTTCGCCCACCAAAGGGAAAAAAAAAAAAAAAAAAAAAAAAAAATCGGTTGATTTCTCTGTTTTATTTTTGTATGTTCTTATATATATATATATATATATATATATATATATATATAAATACACAAACACACACACACACACACACACACACACACACACACACACACACACACTTCAACGAACGGACGGCATAGAAGACGTTCTGAAGAAAAAGTGAAATTTCGTGGATCCCAAAGCAAAAGAAGTACCTATTGTATTTACAGGGTGGGGGAAATTGCTCGTGGTGTAGTGGGAAAGTGAGGAAAAAGGAGAAGGGGAGGGATTACTGAGGAAAATGGAAGGAAATGAGGAAGGGGAGGACTTGACCCAGGCAGGCAGGCGTCATGTAAACAAAAGGGGTCCTGACCAGCTGAGTGATGATGAAAGGTCTAACAAAAATGTAAAGATTAGAAACATAGATATGAGTAGCACAGTGGAAGGTGAGAATAATAATTTCCATGGATTTAATGAGGGGGGGGGGCGGATACTAAGGAAGTAGAAGAACTAAAAAGACAGTTAAAAGAAGTAAAAGAGGAGAATGAAGAATTAAAGAGGAATAATAAAGAAAACAAAGAGGCCATAGCTAAAGAAGCTATGAGTTGGAAGACAACCCAAGAAGACAATAAAGTGGCATTCACTGACATAATTAAACAGCAAATGAAAGAACAAACTGAAGACTCAATTATTAAAGTGATAAGACAAAAGGAGAATATAGTAAGAGATTCAGCAGATAAAAAGAAATGTATAATTATATCAGGAATGGAAGAGAAACACAACCCAGATAGAACCACAAGAATCAAGGAGGAAAATGAAAAAGTAATCCGATTACTAGAATCAGTTCAGGAAGATGAGCCAGAAATAATGAAACAAATAGAAGAGAAATTCAGACTCGGGAAA
>NC_134783.1:600000-610000 GCF_046742065.1 Oratosquilla oratoria
GCACAGTTTTGTATCATCAGCAAATTTGGAAACAGTAGATTTTAGTCCATGGTCTATATAATTTATATATACTATGAATAGAAGTGGCCCAAGAACGGAACCCTGAGGAACTCCACTTGCAACACTTTTCCATCCAGAAGTTTTTCCATTTAAAACAACTCTCTGTTTTCGACCCTTCAACCAATTACTAGTCCAACCTAATAGGCTACCACTTATTCCATGCAAAGCTAATTTAGTAAGTAGTCTTTCGTGTGGGACGGTATCAAAAGCTTTTGCAAAATCTAGATATATTAAATCTATATTGTTTCTTTTGTCATAATTCGAGATAACTGTGTTGTAGAATTCGAGTAAGTTAGTCACGCAAGAACGTTTCCGTCTGAAACCATGCTGGCTATCATTTATCAAACGGTTACTTTCTAAATGATGTTCGATAGCATCTCTGATGATAGTTTCCATTATTTTTCCTACGATTGAAGTCAAATTTATAGGCCTATAGTTATTTGGTTTCTTTTTGTCACCTTTTTTGAATATGGGAGTAACGTTAGCTAGCTTCCATTCTCTTGGGACATCTCTGGATATGATGGATTTCTTGAAAATAATTTCTAATGGAACAACAATCTCATTTTTCATTTCCTTTAAGATTCTTGGATGCCAACCGTCAGGCCCTGGTGTTTTATTAACTTTGAGTTTGTCTATAAACCTTTTAATTTTTTCTTTTGTTATATTTACCGTAGTGAGTAAGTTTACCCCAGATTTTTCACAGGTTTCAGTTTGGAATTCACTTTGAGGTGTTTCGTTTACGAATACCGAGCTAAAATAATTGTTTAAGATATTACACATTCCTTCATTTGAATATTCAAGTTGACCGTCAGCAGATAATAGTGAACCAATGTGATTCCTAAGAAACTTTTTATATCTAATGTAACTATAGAATTCTTTGGGATTCTCTTTGGATTTATCAGCGATGTTCATTTCGTATTGTCGTTTTCTTTATCTTATTGTCTTTTTTAAATCTCTCTGTATTGATACATAAGTTTCATAGTCATTAGATGCACCCGAGCACTTATATTTCTTATAAGCCTGTCTCTTTTTAGCAATACTTTTTTCAGTTTCTTTGTCGAGCCACTTTGGGCGAGCCTGATTTGGGGGACGTCTGTCCTTAAAAGGAATGTAAGTTTGAATCATCTTAGTGAGCGTATTTTGAAATATTTCCCACATCTGACCTACAGGTCTTTCGTTTAATTTTGCCTCCCAATCTGTAAGCTGAAGCTCCTGACGTAGTCCTATGAACTGAGCTTTACTGAAATCGGGTATTTTAGAAGCACAAGTATCTATTCTAAAATTGTTTAGGAGTTTGAATCTGACTAAGTTGTGATCGCTATTTGCAACAGATTCACCGACTTCTACATCACTTACCATGCTTTCGCGGCTAGTGATCAAAAGATCGAGTAAGTTTCCATATCTTGTGGGCTCTTTTACATGCTGAATTAAGTAATTGTCACCAAGAAAATCAATCAAGCGACTACCTATATGGCCATGTTCAAGGGTCATCCAATCAATGTCAGTAAAATTGAAATCACCCATTATCAATAAATCCCGGTTGCAGAAACTAGACAGTTCTTGAAATAACAGTTTGTCGTCTGCTAATGATAATGTCTTTGGCCTATATATTACACCTATATTCATTTTTTGTCCATTTGTTTGGGTTAACTCAACCCACAAACTATCATATGCATCCTGTTTCACTTTCTCTAAAACACAAGCATGAACATTGTTTTTAACGTACAATAGAACACCCCCACCTTTCTTGTGGTTTCTATCCTGATGAAAGTGTTTAAATCCCGCAATATTGAATTCAGCTTCGAACTCTGTACCATTTAACCATGTCTCAGTTATTCCTATCATATCGAGATTTTCGCTTTTGACATACGCCTGTATTTCTTGAAATTTGTTCCTAATACTACGAGCATTAAAGTACATGGTTTTAAGAAACTCGTGATTATTTCTTTTTGACACATTTTGAGTTTCAATATCATGTCTTATATTATAATTTTGTTTTTTATTTATACCTTGCTCTATATTATTATCATTTGGTCCTTCATTGACATTCAATGCCTCATTAACATTTCTCCTATCAAAATTAACATTTCCCCCATCACGGACATCTGGTCGATCACGGTCATCCGATCTCTTTTGTACATTTTGTCCCCCTACGTCACCGTGATTCACGCCGGCCTCCCGTCGTTCAGTGACATTATGTCCGGCATCACTTTCTGAAATTATATTTTGTACTCCAGTGACATTATATCCTACCGTGATATTTTTCCCTCCACTATAATTACATTCCATCGTGATCTTTTGTCTTCCACTGTCATTACATCCTATCTTGATATTTTGGCCTTCATTGACATTCTGTCCGGTATCCCTTCCTAAAATTATATTTTGTCCTTCACTGACATTATATCCTACCGTGATATTTTCTCCTCCATTATCATTACATCCTATCGTGATATTTTGTTCTCCACTATCATTATTTCCAATCGTGATCTTTTGTCCTCCACTGTCATTACATCCCATTGTGACATTTTGTCCTATGACATTACATCATAATGTGACATTTCGTCCTCTATAGACATTACATCCTATCATGATATTTTGGCCTTCATTGACATTCTGTCCGGTATCCCTTCCTAAAATTATATTTTGGCTTTCACTGACATTATATCCTATCGTGATATTTTCTCCTCCATTATCATTACATCCTATCGTGATATTTTGTTCTCCACTATCATTACTTCCCATCGTGATCTTTTGTCCTCCACTGTCATTACATCCCATTGCGACATGTTGTCCTATGACATTATATCCTAATCTGACATTTCGTCCTCTAGCGACATTATATCCTAAAATTATATTTTGTCCTATACTGACACATTGTTCTACATTAATGCTATACTCTACACTGTTTTCCCAAGTACGTTCTATTTCCCCTTCCCTTTGGGCTTCTACCCTAAAAAAGGAGCTAGTTCATTACAAACTCCCACAATGAGGTTTGTAAGAACATCTTTGCCTCTGCGGGTGAGGTGGATCCCATCAGAAGCGTAAAGGTCATGGCGCCTAGAAAAGAGATACCAAGGATCAAGAAAGTGGTATTCTAATTGTGTGCACAACTGCGATATCCTATCATTGATCCCTATGGCTCTACTGTTCCAACACGAGCCTGCGTAGATCCTCGGGAGGATCCCACAGACTACGTGACGGCTCCCACGTTCCTTCATCTCCTGAAGGAGGACCTTGTAATTCCGAACAAGCTCCTCTGATCTCACCCTACCTACATCGTTACTTCCCGTATAAACAATCGTAACCGTGTTCTTCCGTCCTTGCTCCCTGATGGACCGGCTACAATCGACGATCCCACGGCCCAGTTGACATACAAGCTTGCAACGTCGTTTAGTCTTCCGCTGCAGGATATCGTCATAGCCTCGAACCATGGAGTCCCCCACCACCAAGAACTCCTGGTTTTCAGCCACTTCATCCTCCAGTAGAGCAAAACGATTGGCTAGAGCTAGCGGTTGCTCCACAGGGCACACGTCTACCGAACGCGGGCTCGACAAACGGGACCCCACGGAGCGCCACTCGCTCATGGCAGTGACAGTAGGTGAAGAAGTGGAACGCTCATTGGGTTGTGGGGAGGGCTCACTCTTCTCACGGAGCGCACTCCTGAGAAGACTAATTTCCTCCTCACACATCCTGAGACGGACCTCTAGGTTCACGCAACCTTCACAAGGCATTTCGCTCCCCCCTTATTAATAAAAACGGCAAAGAGAAAATACAAATCAACAACAACAAAAAATCAAAGCGGTCTAATAAACTAAATACGCGAAGCATACTCTGCTTACCTTATACTATTTCTCCTACCTTTGGAGTACGGTAACAGAAAACTGTTTTGAATTTAAATAGAACACTGCACTTTATCTTATATCTGTAACTGTATAGCGCTATACGTATACAATCACAAAAACACAACACAATCACTTAAAACTATTCGGAGATATAAATTTCACAGGTATTCGCTAGCTGGTGTCTGTGCAGAAAAACGAGGTCTCTAGCTGAGGTCACGAGCGGACTGAGCTGAGGTCACGAGCGGACTGACACGAGCGGACTGACACACACACACACACACACACACACACACACACACACACACACACACACACACACACACACACACACACACACACACACACACACACACACACACACACACGCACGCACACACACACACACACACACACACACACACACACACACACACACGCACACACACACATGCACTCACACACACACTCACACACACACACACACACACACACACACACACACACACACACACACACACACACACACACACACACACACACACACACACACACACACACACACACACACACACACACACACACACACACACACACACACACACACACACACACACACACACACACACACACACACACACACACACACACACACACACACACACACACACACACACACCTGAGATTTCCTGAGGTTTCCTGAGGTGCAGTTGGGCTCGCTTGTTGAGCCAGGGCCACGCAGGGCGCCGCCCTTAGGTAGTGCGTGTGAGGTGATGCAGTAAGCTGTTTCCATCCGTAGTCACGTAATAGTGGGGGAGCACCGGATGGTCTGGGACTGTCCTCAGAAACTTATCCAAATCACTCTTGAATGATTCCAGGGTCCCTGTTAGTTCTCGTATATGTCTTGGTAGTCTATTGAATAGTTTGGGTCCGTACACGGCAATGGAACTTTCTTTCAATGTTTGGATTTTTCTCCATGAGCCAGCAATAGGCGGTATCGTACATAGTACTCCACGTCTGGCGTTATGGGTAGTTCTTATTGCTTCACTGGACTCAAGATTGGGAACCAAACCGTTGATGATGTTCCATATGTAAATTATGATGTAACGTTCTCTTCGTCTCTCCAATGAGTACAGATTTAACTGTCGTAATCTCTCCCAATAGTTGGTGTTTTCTAGCCCGTCTATTCTAGATGTGAATGTGCGCTGCACTGCTTCTATTGTTCTTATCTGGCCAATGTTGGTTGGGCACCAGAGTTGACAGCAGTATTCAATGAGTGGTATTATCAGAGGTTTATATAATGTTAACATTGTTTCTGGATTCCTTGTTTTGAAAGTTCTCAGAATCCATCCTATCTGCTTTCTTGCTTTTGCTGTCGAACTGACTATGTGTTGTGTGAATGTAGCATCGTCAGTAATAATGATGCCGAGGTCCCGTACACTATTCTGTTGTTTAATAGTTTCGCCATCTGGAGTCTTATAATTGTTTATAATGTGGCTGCTTTTGGGATGTCTGTAACTCACTAGTTCGAATTTTGATAGGTTAAATTCCATAGTGTTATCTCTTGTCCATTCAGACATTTTGTTCAGGTCTTCCTGTACTAGTTTATAGTCCTCTTTCGTGCGTATTGTTCCCGTCATCCGTGTGTCGTCTGCGAAAGATGTAGCCTTGCAGTGGTCTAGCTTGGTGTCTATATCCGTAATAAAAATAAGAAACAACAATGGTCCGATAACAGATCCCTGGATGACTCCACTTGTAACTTCAGAATTCCTTGATTTCACTCCTTGGACGACCACTGATTGTGTTCTTTCTGTGAAATAGTTTTGTATCCAGCTTGCAATTTTCTGTTTTATACCGATTTGTTTGACTTTTTCATAAGGATCAACTGATCAACTTTGTCGAATGCTTTCGAAAAGTCCAAGTATACGACATCTACTCCAATTTCTTTTTCCAAGTAACCCAGTATGTCCGTTCTATGCTGCAAAAGTTGCGACAAACAGGATCGTCCTTGTCGAAAACCGTGTTGGCCCTTATTATATAACTCGTTTCTTTTCATGAAATCGACAATTCGCTTTACAAGGATCCTCTCAAAAATCTTTATAATATGCGAGGTTTTTCCCACAGGTCTATAATTTTTAGCAGCCGCTTTATCTCCACCTTTAAATATCGGTGTGACTAAACTATGTTTTAGCACTCTCGGGACCTGACTTGCATCTAATGAAGTACGCCATAGTATGTATAACGGAGTGGAAAGAGTGTGTGAGCACTTTTTCAGGAGTATAGCTGGAACCGTATCTGGTCCTGCAGCAGAGAATGCATTTATTGATGCAATGGCCTGCTCTATATCTTCTCTGTTGAATTCTATGTCTTCTAGTTGTGGGCCATCTCTATTCTGTGAAGGTTGGTATATAGTTGTGTTGCATAGTGGTTTGCTATAAACTGAGTTATATTGTTCATCCAGGGCATCAGCAATCTCTTTGGGGTCCGTGATTTGCCTCCCTTGCCATGAAATGGGTCCCACAGAACTTCTTATTTCCGACTTTGACCTAGCATAAGAGTAAAAATATTTTGGATTATTCTTTATGGCCTCCACTGCTCTTCTTTCTTCTGTTTTCAATTCATTTTCGTGAGATTCAGCCAGTTTATTTTCAATTGTCTTGATTTTATTCTTTAGACTTCGGTGGTTATTTCTCGTGTTGGTTTTTAATTTTTTAACCAGTCTTGTCCTTTTTTTCATTAAGATTCTCCGATCACGAGGAATTGTTTTCTGTCGCCGTTTTATCTTTTGGGGGATAAGTGCAGTGCATATATCTTGCAATTTGGTGAGAATGTACTCAACCATCATGTTAATCGATTTATTCTCTAATTCTGAATTCCAGTTAATGTTTGCTATCTCCTTGTTCACTACGTTCCAGTCGACTTTAGAGTGGAAGAAGTTTAATGCTGCAAAAGACTCTACTGTAGTTTTCTGATATTATTCCCAGTCCCTATATCACCCAGCATCGTCTCCACTATCACTAATTTGTGGTCTGATAGTATAGTGTCTTCAATGTCAATCGTATTTACCAATTCTTCGTTATTAGTAAATACCAGGTCGAGAATGTTCTCTCCTTTCGTAGAATCGTTTATTAGTTGTTTCAGTAAAAATTCGATTGCCAAGTTCACCAACGTTGTAGAGTGTAGTCTGTCCACGGCTGTTCCCCCATATATTGTCATGGTGTCCCATTTTATAATTGGCAGGTTGAAGTCCCCGTTTATAATTATTGTTGGCTCTGGTGGTCCCAATCTCCGTATCTCCTCCGTTATACAATCATTAAAATTTAGAAAACTCTGTTGTGAACATCCTGGCGCTCTGTATACAGTAATTATGATAGTTTTCAGTCGCTCTATATATAGCACTACGTATTCTGTTTCACCATCGGAACCTGCTACTAACATTTTTGTATGCCGAGACCAATCATCCCTCACATAAACTATTACTCCACCTTTTTTCCTTCCTGCTAGGCGGTCTCCTCGAAACTGTTGGAAACCACTAATTTTTATTTCCCCATCTTTTATATCTTGCCGTAAGTGTGATTCGGTAAAACACATTAATATTGCATTACATGCCCTAGCTATTTCAGCCAGCATATTTCTTTTATAATGTTTTTTCCTGGGAAAAATATCCTCTATGTTGCAACATATTATTGATGATCTATTGAGTAGTGGTGTGCTTAATTGGCAATCTGGGGGTGAGCAATTTTGCGAATCTGTTTGGTATGTAGGACTTTTTACCTGTAGACTTGGCTCTAATCTTAGTTTTTTTAATTTATATCCTCTTCAGATGTCATTGTGCGTCGGATAACTCGGTTTTTGGCTTCTAAGAATGCTGGGCATTTTATATTAAATATTGAATGGTTTGTTTGTGGCCTATCGGCATCTGCACAGTGGCAACATTTCAAGTTATCTTTCGTGGTGCAATCATTTGACCTGTGTTCTCCGGCACAATATCCGCATCGGGGTTTCAGCTGGGTACACTTTTCAGTCTTATGACCATACTGTGAACAATTACCACACCTCAATGCCCAATAATGGTCATATGCATGACATCGTGACATATGCAGGTAGATGCATCCCCCATTTTTCATGACGGCATTTCTGATTCTTGGTGACACTCCTAGTATGACAGTTTTGAACCCTGGTGCACTTGGTTGACTAGTCAGAACTTTTATTTCATTCTCTTCATCTATGAGTTCAGTAATACTTGGGTTCTTATCCAATATTATTTGGTTTAAATCTGAATCCACAATTGTGTCTGGTACGTATGTCACGGCTATCTTAGGCTTCAATTTTTTCTGATGGGCGAGCTCATACTGGTTCGAGTTGGGCGTTTTTCCCAGGGCACACGCGCACACGCACACACACACACACACACACACACACACACACACACACACACACACACACACACACACACACACACACACACACACACACACACACACACACACACACACACACACACACACACACACACACATATACACATACACACATACATACATACATACATACACATACATACATACATACATACATACATACATACATACATACATACATACATACATACATACATACATACATACATACATACATGCATACATACATACATACATACATACATACATACATACATACATTACATACATACATACATACATACATACATACATACATACATACATACATACATAAATACATACATACATACATACATACATACATACATACATACATACATACATACATACATACATACATACATACATACGAACATACATGCATATATACATACATACATACATACATACATACATACATACATACATACATACAGTACATACATAAATACATACATACATACATACATACATACATACATACATACATACATACATACATACATACATACATACATACATACATACATTCATACATACATACATACATACATACATACATACATACATACATACATACATACATACATACATACATACATACATACATACATACATACATACATACATACATACATACATACATACATACATACATACATTACAAAGGATTACAAAGGCGGAGCATGCCGACAGGAGACCTTTTGGTCCATATCTAGGTCGGATGCGAAAAAAATCATAATAATAATAAAATATTGAATATAAACTATAATAATGTAAATAGCAAATAAAATACATAAATAAATGCATAGGTATAGTTAAATAATAAACAAACAGGTAAATAGTAAATAATAATAAATTGACATATAACTAATAATAAATGAAAATCAGACAGACAAATGATAACAAAACAAAAACAAATAATATGAAATTAATTATAATCATTACGGCATCTTGCTTAGGTGTTTATCTAAATGATTCTTAAAGCTTTGAACTGAACTACATTGCACTACCTGTGCAGGAAGTTTATTCCATTCATTAACTACACGATTGGCAAAGTTTTTTCTATCTACTTCCAAATTGAATCTATTTCCGGACAGTGTGAGACCATTGTTTCTTGTCTGATTCTCATTCAGTGTGAAAATTTTGTCACTTTTGATGTTGTCAATTCCCATTAGAATCTTAAAGACCTGTATCAAGTCACCTCTGAGTCTACGCTTTTTTAAGGAAAACAGATTCATATGTTTTAGTCGATTTTGGTATGATTTATTTTTGATATTTGGAATCAGTTTTGTGGCTCGCCGTTGTACTTTTTCCAGTCTGTCAATGTTTTTAATGAGATTCGGTGACCATACGGAAACAGCATATTCCAAATGTGGACGAACTAACGATTTATATAGCTTGTTAATGAGTGATGGACTTTTGAAATCAAAAGATCGCGCAATGAGTCCCAGAACCTTATTTGCTTTCTCAGAGGCTGATATACACTGTTTGGATGATTTGAGGTCGTTACTGATAATTACGCCGAGATCTTTTTCACTATCCACTTTTGTTAACGAATTGTTAACTTGTAATCGTACTTACTGTTATTTCTACCTATGTGCATTACCTTGCATTTACTTGTGTTAAATTTCATTAGCCACTTTTCAGACCATTGCTATAATTTATCTAAATCTTCTT
>NC_134783.1:622500-625000 GCF_046742065.1 Oratosquilla oratoria
ACAAGTGCGTGCAACCTCCGAGGAAAACTCTGCAAATTCTACATCATATCTATATCTATCTATCTATCTATCTATCTATCTATCTATCTATCTATCTATCTATCTATCTATCTATCTATATATATATATATATATATATATATATATATACATATATATGGAATTGTTGGTTTGCTGTAGCCTTCGCAAACCAACAATTCCAAAATCGTCTTGGCTTGCCTTGCCATTGGATCAAGTTGCTGGCTTGTCAAGTTTACGTGTGCTTTACTGTATGTGCGACGTAAGGTACACTTTAAACAAATGCACGCACAGGCGTCTTCGTGTCTCTTTTCTTCCTAGTTTCTCAAAGTCTTCCGGCGACCGGCGATGGGTGACGGGGGTAGGTTTTGTGTAGACTGGAAGCTCCTAGTCCAGAACTGGCACGGAAGCAGTGGTTACCTGAGTCAGTCGCTCTATCTTCCGGATGCAGCAGGGAAGAAGTTCGGCAGCAGTATCCACGACTGAGCAGTCCTTTTAAGGATCCACTCTGCTCACCCTGATTTGGGAGGGGGCTAGAAAAGGTGCCCTAAACATAGTCTGCTGCATTACAAATCCTGTCTGGATAACCGCGTTCAGAGTCGAAAATACAGATCAAGACTTACAACATTGAATTTTGGAACCTGGAATGTCAGGACCTTAATGGACAGCACCAACTCAGATAGACCCGAAAGGCGAACTGCCATCATCGCCCGGAAACTACAACGCTTCTACCTTGACATCGTAGCTCTCAGTGAGACATGGAGAGCTGGAGAAGGCCAACTGAGAGAAGAAGGTGGCCAATACACCTTTTTCTGGAAAGGTTATGATCCTGAGCAACAACGGATCCATGGGGTGGGGTTTGCAATAAGAAATGCCATCCTCTCCAAACTGACAGAGCAGCCTATTGGAATCTGTGCACGTCTCATGACCCTCCGAATCAAACTCGCCAAAAACGAGCACGCAACCCCCATCAGCGCACACGCTCCCACCCTTAATGTTGAGAATGTAGATAAAGAAGCATTCTACAGCCAGCACGACAACGCCCTCTCTGCCATACATAAAGACCACAAAATCATTCTTCTGGGAGACTTCAACGCCAGAGTCGGGAAAGACCATGAGCTCTGGACAATAATAATTGGAAAGGAAGGAGTGGGAAAAGCCTACTCCAACGGAACTCTCCTACTTGCCAAATGCGCCGAACACAACTTGGAAATAACCAACACCCTTTTTCGACAGAAAAATCGGTATAAGGTCTCGTGGCAACACCCAAGATCGAAGCACTGGCATCTCATTGATTACATCATCGTGAGATCCAGAGATCAGCAGGACGTGCTTCTTACCAGAGCTTTAACTGGAGCAGATGAATATTGGACAGATCATCGCCTCATCACTTCCATCATGAAGATCAAACTCAGACCAAAAGTGAAACGCCATGGCAAAGCAGACAGCGTAAAAAAAAAAAAAAAAAAAAAAAAAATCAACACCGATGCCTTGCAAGACACCGGAACTCGTGACATCTTCCAGCAACATTTGCATGTCAAACTCCAGGACAAGACTACTAGTCATCTCGTTCAAGAAGACTGAAACCAATTGAAAAAGGCCACCATCACCACTTGTGAAGAAACCATCGGCCACAAAAAAAAAAAAAAAAAGGAAACATCAAGACTGGTTTGATGACAATGATGAAGCTCTTAAACAATTGATTGATAAAAAAGGGAAGCTTTCATCGTCTTTCAAAACGATTCAAAATCTGACACCAAACGAAAGAATTACAGGAAGTACAAAGCTACAGTTCAGAAAACAACCCGCACCCTGAAGAACCGGTGGTGGAGAGTGAAAGGCGTGTGAGATTCAGCAGCTGCCAGATGCCAATGACACCAGAGGCCTCTTCAACGCTGTAAAGGAAATCTATGGACCATCCACAAACGGGCAAGCTCCCTTAAAGAGTAAGGACGGTACTACCATCCTAAAAAGCGACACCAAGATAGGAGACAGATGGAAAGGACATTTTGAAGACCTCAATCGCAAAGTTGCTATTGACAGAAACGTGCTCAAGGTGATCCCAAAAGAAGCAAAGGAAGACTCTCTTGCTCAAATTCCATCCCTTGACGAGGTAAGAAATGTCATTAAGGCGACGAAGAACAACAAAGCTGTAGGCCCTGATGGAATCCCAGCCGAGATTTATAAATTTGGTGGTGATGTGATCCAACACCAGCTCCACCAACTCCTGACCAAAATCTGGATCTGATGTGCCATCAGATTTCAGAGATGCCAACATTATTACCATCTACAAACGAAAAGGAGATAGATATGAATGCGGGAATTACAGAGGGATCTCTTTGTTGGCAACTGCAGGAAAGCTTCTTTCACGTATCCTGAACAACCGGTTTAAAACGTCGTCTGAGAGAATTCTTCCTGAGACACAGGCCGGCTTCAGACCGACGTGAAGCACAACTGACATGATTTTTACTCTGCGCCAGCT
>NC_134783.1:640000-645000 GCF_046742065.1 Oratosquilla oratoria
TGGCAAAGAATTCTGATGACTTAACAGCAGAAAGGCTGTACAAGGATCTAAAATCAAATATAAGTTTAGGAGAAGTAGATTATCTTCAAGGATACAGTGAGACCAGAACAATAAACCCATATGTAATGCCTATAAATCAACAAAGCCAATATAGGAACTCTAGAGAGTTTAAGAAAGCAGAAGTAGGACATAGGCGGCATGCTAGAAGTCCATCTAGGGATAGGGATACCAGAATCCTATGTTTTAATTGTAATGCATGGGGACACAAAGCACAAGAATGTTTTTATGGGATTATTTGCAGAAATTGCAAATACGAAGGTCACAATGAGTATCAATGTAGGAACCCTCCATTCTGTATTTATCATAATATAATCGGACATAGAACTCATGAGTGCCGGAATTTTCGGGTACCCCCAGGGCTAAGAGGAAAACCCCCAGACACAGAATAAACAATTTCAGACCTCCCCATATATATACCGATAGGCGGTATTGTGTTAAATATGGGAATGCAAGAGAGATGAAAGAAACTGACAAACTGATAATTACTGTTGGTAAAACTTCTGTAGGACCTCTCATTGCGGGTAAAGTGTTCAATAAGCCTATTCAAAATTTTATTGATACAGGGTCTGTAGTTAATGTAATTACTAGTGAAGTTTTAAACCAGTTGAACCCAGGAGTGAAAATGTTGGAACCAATCCGTTACTCATTGCAAGGTGTAACTGGAAATAAATTAAAAACATTAGGTAAGATTGAGCTAGAAGTTGCCTTATATACAAATGAACAATTGTACATCCCAGTGATAGTGGTAGAAGAGTCTGTTTTTCCAGGAGATTTATTGATAGGATTTGCAACTATGAGAAAAGAAAACATGGTAATTTGTCCTGCTGACTTAGGAATTTTAGTGAAGTCACAGTTAATCCCATTCTTAAATCAACCAGACTTAAGACCAGTGACAGGAATCAATGAATCCTTAGATAACATTTCTATCTTAGATAGCGTGACCGAGCGGTCCAACCCTATAGAAAGTAAAACAATTTGTGAACCCAACTCAGAAGTTCAGGAAATCCCAGAAATTACTAAATTATCAACCACAGATGCCTTGAGAATTGCAGATTGCGGATTAACAAGGTCGACATTGTTACATCCCATGTCAATTAATAAGGTTGAAGGGTGTTTGAAAGGAATCAATGTAGATTCTGAAGTAATTACAGTCCCAGAATCAGTTAAAATTAAAGGATTGAAGTGGGACTCAGGGATTTATAAGACAAATAAGAACAGAGTAGAAGTATTAGTAATTAATACTATGAATAAAGAGATAGTTTTAAAGAAAGGTACACAAATAGGATGTATTCAGGTGTGTACTAAACCTATTAAGATTTTAAATGAGAATAGTGAGGAGATAGAATTACCAACTTCATCAATTTGCTCAGTACAAGAAGGCATAGACTTAAGAAATAGATATAAAGAATTATTACAATCAACTAATTGCCCTGAGTTGGATGAAGCTTTATTTGCTTTGCTTATGAAACATAAAAAAGCAATTGCTTTGCCGGGGGACGCCTTAGGCAAAACAACTGTTTTAAAACATCACATTAAGTTAAAACCAGGAACACAACCTATCTACATACCAGCCTACAGAGTTCCTCACTCTAAATTAGCTGTAGTAGATAAACTCACCACTGAAATGTTATCACAGGATATTATTGAACATAGTAAAAGCGAGTGGAATTTTCCGTTGATCTTAGTACCAAAGTCTGATGGGACTATGCGACCAGTTATTGATTACAGGGAACTGAATAAGCACACCATTCGTGACAGGTTACCATTACCCATTATCGGTGACATTTTGAGAAGTTTGGGAACTGAGAATAGATATTTTAGTACTATAGATATCAAATCAGCTTTTTGGCAAATAGAATTGCATGAAGATTCAAGAGAGTTACAGCATTTTCTACTACAACAGGACATTAAGAGTTCAAGAGAATGCCATTTGGGTTATGTAATAGTCCATTAACTTACATGAGATTAATGAATACTATTCTAGATGGATTGTTAGGAAACACTGCCAGTGTATTTCTAGATGACATTTTAATAGTTTCTCAGACTGCAGTGGAGCACTTTAAGAAATTAGATTTGATATTCTCAAGACTAGGAGAAGCTGGGTTAAAAGTAAAACTTGAAAAATGTAAGTTCTTGCAAGACAGTGTCATTTACTTAGGACATAAGATAGACAGACACGGACTTAGTACAGTAAATTCAAAGGTTGACGCTCTCAAGAATTTTCCAGTCCCGACCAATGTAGACAAGGTTAGGAGCTTTTTGGGATTAACAGGATATTATAGAAAATTCATTTAAAGTTATGCTGACATTGCTAATCCACTAAGTTCATTGTTAAGAAAGGACTCAAAGTTCATGTGGGGACCTGCGCAACAGCAAGCTTTTGACAAGTTGAAAGATAAACTCACGAGTTCACCTATTTTAATTTTTCCCGACTATGAAAAAGAATTCATTCTTTGTACTGATGCGTCTGACATAGGGTTAGGAGGCATACTAATGCAAGAGAGAAATGGAACTTTGAAACCTATAGCTTACACATCCAGACTTTGTAATAGTGCGGAGAGAAACTATTCTATAACTGAAAGAGAAACTTTAGCAGTAATTTATTCTTTAGAAAGATTTAGGGATATGATACTAGGGTATCCCATCAGAGTTTGGACTGATCACACAGCTATTCAGAACTTATTTAAGCATAAGAATCTTAGAGGCAGACTTGCTAGATGGTTTGCGATACTTCAGTGCTATGAAGTTCAATTTGAATATATTCCGGGTAGAAGGAATGTAGCAGATCCACTTTCTAGAAACATTAGTCAACCAATGACTGGGACTGGGTTGATTAATTTTGTTTGTAGTATAGAAGAATTAGTAACTTTAGATGAAGAAATGCTAATAAGAGAACAGAGAGATGATGAGACATGTGATTCAATAATCAAGCATTTGATAAACCCAAGAGGAGATCCTCCAAAGCTACCAAAGGGGTATAAGATAGAGGACTTTCATTTGATTAATGGAATATTGTATAGGAAAACATTTGTAAATGGGAAAAATATTTCTAGAGGTCAAGTAAATCAGTTGGTTATACCACAAACTCTGGTAAATGAGATATTGAAGTTACTTCATGATAGTGATTGTAGTTCACATCCTGGAAAGGATAAAACTTATAGACAAGCACAACTTAAATACTTTTGGCCAGGAATGAAGAAAACTATATATGATTATATAGAAAAGTGTGTAAAATGTGTAAAGGTGAAGGGAAATACACCAAAACCTGCTCCTATACTCACCTATCCCATTCCACAGAAACCTTGGGAAAGAGTTCACATGGATACATTGGAATTACCAATGTCCGAGAACGGCTTTAAATACTTATTTGTTGCTATTGATTATTTTTCAAGATTTTGTATATTACAACCCATAATCAATAAGAAAGCTGAAACTATTGCTTCCGTAATCTATGATCAGATAATCTGTAATTTTACTACACCTAACATCCTAGTTTCAGATAATGGGACTGAATTTAATAACAAAATCTTGGAAAATCTATGTAATGTATTCCACATCAAGAAAGTCAATATACTCGTTAACCATCCCCAAAGTAATGGAGTAGTAGAAAGGTTAAACAAAAAGATAATTATATGTCTTAGAACCCTAATAAGTCCTCATAGTGTAACTTGGGATACTTGGATTCCTTGTGTTAAGTGTACCCTGAATAATCAAATTAATGTAGCAACTGGTGATACACCTCATTTTATAATTTTTGGAGAGGACAAAACTCTGCCATATGAAATGTTGACTGCAGAGCAAAAACCCATATATAATATGGATGATTATATATCCAATAGGATAAATACTCTTCAAAGTATTCACCAAAGAGTTAGGAAACATATGCAGGTGTATTCACAAGAGATGAAGGAACAACAACACAAAATAGCTCATAAACTAGAACTGAAAATTGGGGAATTAGTAATGTTCAAACTAACCTCACCCAATAATAAACTTTCACCAAGGTACACTGGTCCATATAGGGTAATTGATTCTGCAGGTGGAAACAAGTTTAAACTTAAACATTTAGAATCAAGAGAAGAATTGATAGGATATTTAGATGACATAAGGAAAATTAGCTTGCAGATCTATGAAGATGATTATAGTAATACTTTGTGCATAAATATTAATAACCCTGGAGAATATGGAGAATATTATAATGATATTTTTCAAGGGTTGAATATTAATCTTGATGTATTTTACAGATAGTATTGACCATTTGTATGTATTTGGGATGGGAGACCTAAACAACTGGAACTTGGTGTCAAGCAGATACATGGAAACCTAAAACCTAGGATCTGCTGTGGTCAGACTTGGAACCTTAAGGACTTAAGGACCTCACATCTGCGTACACAAATGAGTATTGTGATAATTTTAAAGTAATAAGACTGTCTTTGAAAATGAAGTGTGTTGGAAATAATATTGAACAAGAAAAGACACTCAAACTCTAGATTAGTGTGTTTGGTAATTTAATTGCAATTATCATTGAAAAGATGATAAACCATTCAGAATTTAAAGTTAGTGCTCATAGTGAATTTTATAATCAATTACATCCTTTCTGTAAACAATCTAAGAGAAAGCATGATCTCTTTTGTGTTCCGAGAAGCTTCGCATGAATTCTCTGGTTAGGAATATGTCTGTTATGAACAATTGTCATTACCAACGAATTTTGGTAGACCAGATCCCTCATTGTAACATACAAGGATCTCATTACCTGTTTTTCCCTAACAAGACAAAGGTATCAATAAATTGTCCCGGGTTGAGTCCTAAATTGGATTTGGTTGAAGGTCTTGTCTCTATTCAAGATAACTGCGAATTGCATGCAGACACTATTTCCACCATTTCTAATACCCTTAATACAATGCATATAACCGATGACACCTACATTTCAACCTTCAACT
>NC_134783.1:652500-655000 GCF_046742065.1 Oratosquilla oratoria
AAGTACTTATGTGGTGGAAGAGTCACGGTTCTTGTTAACACTGCATGAGTGGTACGACACATTGTGGAAAGCACATTAGAGACAGGGGAGGAGGTAATTATTAAGTCATCCAAGGAAGGAGAATTCTGGATTTCTGTTGGAGAGAATTCTGTAGTAGAAGGGGAAGCACATTTGGTATTCCTTTTCCTTGATTTAGGCATGCGAGAAGAACGCAAACGCTTTGTACGGGTGGGAACTTTGAGCAAGGTAGGTTCACTAGAAGGAGGAAGTGAATTCTGAAGACAAGGTTCAGATGATGGTTGTACAGGATCCTGGGACGTGGGAGCTATAGGAGAAGGGGAGGAAGTACTCTCTGTTTGAGTTTTCTGACTCTGGTTAGAAGGGGTAGGAGGAGCAACAAGGGTGGGCACTGGCACAGCTGGCATGCTGTGGGAGGGGGAATTTGCAGAGGCGGGAAGTGCAGAAGGTGGGTGAGAAGTAGTCGCCAAATGTAGGGCTGGAATAAAATGACGACCATAAACAATGCCATGACGTTGGGGAAAGACGCTAATTCCATATTGCTGCATAGTGTCTAGTCCCAGAAGGACATCTGCAGGAAACTGTACATCAGCCACATAAAGAGGGATATAAATCTCTTGACTGTGAGGATGAAGAATTATAGGAAGATGGATCTTACCTAAAACTGGAAATGGAACACCATCTACATTAGTAAGTTGGAGATCAGAAGGTTCCAAAATTGTAACATGCTTATAGGACAGGCGGAGTTTGTGGAAGGTGGAAGAAGTTATGATATTTACAGGAGAACCAGTATCTATGAAGAGAGATATAGGAATGGTATGAACAGTAGCAGGAATGGAAATAGCATTGGACCATGTGTTAGAGTTAGAAAGAGTACAAATGGGAAGGGTGGGTGGTGGGGATGGGATATGCATACTAGGAGGGGGTGTCCTAAGAGAAAGAGGAGATAGTCTTTTAGGAGAAGAAAGGGAACTCCGACGGGAAGAGAAAGTCTGATGAGAGGGGTTGGAGTTCAAAACACGACATTCTGCAGCCGTGTGGAAATATTTGCATGGACGGGGCAATCTTTATCAGGAGGAGTGGAGAGACGAAGAGCGCACCTGTTAGCATAGTGGCCAGGGGTTTTACAATAATAGCAAGTAACCATGGAACGTGAGAAGGATCTTTGTCTAAGTCGAGAAATAGATCTGGGACGGAAGGTGGATTTATGCCGAGAGGGAGATCGGGACACATGTGCAACTGATAAAGTCGGTTTGGGGATAGGGGCTGGCTGGGCAACAATGTCTGTCAGTGTCTTTGGTGACTCTTGGATCTGATGAGACAAGGTTGAGATGGTCATAGTTGCAGTGAATTGTATAGATTTAGTCTTGTTTAAGGTGTCTGGATGGAGAAGAGAAAGAAAGCGAAAGTAAGCAAAGAGGGACGCAACCTGGTTAAGGGAGATTTTTCCATCTGCATCAACCCAGTTGGAAGATTCTCGTGTGGATTTTAGGCGGGCCTTTAGATCTGTTGCAAGTCTTGCAGCTTTTTCTTTTCTGACATAAGGGGGAGAGTTGATTTGTAAGGCAAGGTCATATAGGAGAGTGAGAACACCAAGTGTAGTGTGTTGGCCAAAGTGAGACTTAATTTAGTCAACATAAGTAGAATAATTGGTACATTCCTGAAACTCATCCGTTTGCAGGATGTCTCCGGCTATGGAGTCCAGATCAACAAAGCTGCGGAGAACACCAAGTTTTTCATCATCAGTAGTGCACTTTCTACGATTTATAGCCGAACTATCAATATCATCTTGGATTATGTATATCATCATAGTGATCTCCCACCACCCAAAATCCCACATAACTCCATGAAAGAATTATTAAAAACTTGCACCACAGAGGTCCCTTTTAGATGCAAACGGACGGTGTATCCATGGGGTCACCACTAGGAGTCCTATTTGCCCAAGCATATATGGCTGAAGTAGAACATAGGGGTTTCAAAAACAGTGATATAACACCGCATATATATTGCAGATACATTGATGATATATTTGTTAGCACTAACTCAACTAAAGATCTAGAACTATTAAGATACCGCCTCCAAGAGATTTCTGGACTATCTTTTACTGTAGTATTGAACAACAATGGAACTCTCCCCTTCCTAGACATATTAGTAGACTCTAAACCCAATAAATTTACCTTAAATGTATACCGAAAGCCTACTAACTTAAACAAATACATGAATGGAAACGGGGAATGCACAGACAATTACAAAAAAGGTGTCATTAGAGCTTACATAAAAAGAGCTTTGCTAGTGTGCTCATCATGGAAAGCTCTACACATTGAACTTAAGCACATAAGACAAATGCTCATAAACAATGGTTATTCTAATATTGATTTTGACAACATGACAAAAGAAATGCTTCATAGATATTATTCCCAGAACAACCCCCAGGGTAAACCCAAAGCAAAACACCAAATAAAGATATTTTATTATAATACTT
>NC_134783.1:660000-662500 GCF_046742065.1 Oratosquilla oratoria
GAATACAGCTGAGTTTTCTTGGCCGTATCGTATAGAATTTTTATGTTCTTTGATCCTAGTGGGTAGATCACGTCCCGTTTGTCCCCAGTACACTTTATCACAGTCGAGACATGGTATCTTGTATACTCCAGATATGTCCTTATTGAATGTTCTATGATGGACATTTACTACTTTTTAAAAAATATTATTTGGGTAACTAAAAGTGACCTTGATTTGGTTCCTAGGTAATCATTTAGATGCGGCATGCATGGATTCGTTATAAGGGAGTTTGATATTTGATTTATCTCTAACAAATTTTGTGTTGGAATTGTTTGTTCTAAAATAACTGGTTTTGGCTTTGGTGAGGGCTTTTGTCAGAAACCAGTCTGGGTAGCCTATTTTTAATAATTGAGTGTGCACTGATTCAATTTCTGAGTTAAGAAATTCCGGGCTGCAAATCCGAAGAGCTCTTAAATAAAGGCCCGAGGCAACACTATATTTTATATTATCCGGATGATTACTGAAAAAATGTAAATAACTGCCCGTATGAGTAGGCTTCCTATATACTGTAAAGGACAAATTATCTGGACATCTGATCACTAAAATATCAAGAAAAGGTATTCTTCCTTCAATTTCCCATTCTACTTTAAATCTATTATTATATGCTAAATTGTTAAGACTATCAAGAAAAACATTGAAAGAACCCCATTTGTCATCCCAGATAGTGAAAACATCATCTACATATCTGAACCAGAACATGTCGGCTGGTTTGATACTAGGTAAAAGTACGCACTCAAAGTATTCCATGTATAGGTTCGCCAACACCGGGGAAAGGTTAGGACCCATGCTGCAACCGTACCTTTGCCTGAAAAAAGAATTTTTGAAGGAGAAAACATTGGAAGTAATACAAAGACGTGTTAAACTAATCAATCTAGAAACTGAAAGGGGAAGTTTATCTTGTGACGGTTGCAACTTGGTTTCCAAAAAACTGAGAACATCATCTACATTTATATTTGTGAATAGCGAGACTATATCGAGGCTAAGCAATTTACTGTGTTCTGGGATTTTTTTTGTTTCTTAATTTTATTTATAAACACTGAGGACTTCATAAATAAAACGCACTATCAGTCTCGGTAGTTTGGGTAGGACTTGTAAGAATTAGTGTGAGGAATTTCGGGTTTTAAATTCTGAGTGGGTGTACTCTTAGTATTTGTGTTATAAGTAGTCCTCTTAAGGTTGTCCGTATCTGCTGTTTTGTATTTCTTTGAGTGAGTCAGGGCATACTCTTCTGCTAATATAGCAGCTTTAGACAAACTATTTGGTTTCTGAACTTCTAGATAAACTCTAAGATCTGAATCTAGTTGGGAATTAAACTGTTCTACTAAAATCAACTCTCGAAATTTCTCCAGGGAATCAACTTCACTAGCCGCACACCATTTATCTAGATGGCGTTCTTGCATCGCCGCAAACTCTACAAAAGTTACTTGAGGCAATTTCTTAAAGTTTCGGAATTTTAGCTTATATGCCTCTGGGACTAACTCGTACGCTTTTAGAACCCAAATTTTAACACTTTCGTACGAGTTTTCACTCAGGGGGAAGAGAAGAATATATCTGTTGGGCCTTTCCTATGAAACGAGACTGCATTAATATAGTCCAGTATTCTCGAGGGATTTTGAGTTGTTGCAATTTTTTCAAATTGCACAAAGAAAGTCTCCGGCTCTTTCTCCGAAAATTGGGGAACTAATTCAATATATCTAGTGACATCAAAATCTCTAGGTGAGAAAGAACTAACTCCAGAACTCAATCCTGCTCTACTTAACCCATTAGAGCCCAATTTTTTTCAATGAAATTCTGATTTTTTCCAATAGTTTTTATTGCAAGAAAAACATAATTGCATATAAAATTGAAAAATCACTATTCATAGTCAATATATACAATTTTAAAGTCAAGTCCTTATTTTATTGATGTGTTGAAATTTGGCAAGTGTTTGATGAGGAAAGATTCGACTTTCTTTCTCCTAAAGCTGCAATTAGATATATAATTTATTTCTGGTTTGTTGCAATCTATGCGGTGATCCTTTGTTGATGTATGGAGGAAGACCGCGGAGTTGTTTTGTGCATACCTAACAGAGTTTTTTTTTTCGTTTATTCTGGTATTGAGGTCCCTACCAGTTTGACCCCAGTAAACCTCATTAGAATCTATACAAGGTAGTTTATATACTCCAGGGTTGTTATCTGATTTGGGTCTATGATGTATGTTTACTACTTTATGAAAAATGTTATTAGGATAGTTGAAGACCAATTTAGTTTTATCTTGTGGTAACATTTTAGAAGCTTCATCCAATAAATGGTTGTATGGGATCTTTATACATTTATTGTCCCAATTGTGCTAGTTCTTTGTTTGGGAAGAGTCCTTATAATGGCTGATTTTTGCCTTGCTAAGAGCTTTTGTCAACAACCAATTTGGATAACCTAATTTGCTCAGTTGTAAGTTTATTGTATCTAATTTTTTATTTAAAAAT
>NC_134783.1:667500-697500 GCF_046742065.1 Oratosquilla oratoria
TAGTAGCTGTTAGTCTAGGACAGCGGCCACACCCCGGACAACCATCTCGGCTGATGGGCTAAACCAAGTGAAGGGTGCCACACACTGTGCCATGGAGCAGTGCCAGCTCTAGAAGACTAGAACAGCAAACTAGATGAAGACTAGAACAGCAAGCTCAGTATATGTACTCTACTTGTCAGAGGACTTTGGTGAGTTTGGTGTGATAGCAAGATGGATAACACATCTAGGGCGAGCCAGGCATGTAAATGGCAATCGGCCAGTCACCGTAGAAAAGGATTGGAGCACTTAGTGCGTATTTATCCAAGTTTAACTATGGAGCAAAACCAAAGAGTAAATGAAGTGAACAGCGTGAATGGGAGTCTTTTTCCAGAAAGGAGGGAGATTACCTCGCTCGGTCGGGAACATAGTGTACAGCAGGCGGTTTCTGATCGTTATCCGGCGACTATTGTAACCAAAGAAAAGTTGAGACTGGCTACGTGGAATGTCCGAACATTACACCAAGCGGGGAAATATTATGGGGTATGGAGAGAAATGAACAGAATGAAGGTAGATGTTATGGGACTTAGTGAGGTTAGGTGGCCAGGAGTGGGAGAGGTGAAAAATGAGCATGTAGTATTTGTATACTCTGGAGGAGAAGGAGCAGAAAAAGGGGTACGAATAATGATGAACAAAAAGGTTGCTAGTACTATGAAGGGATTCTGGGCAGTGTCAGACAGAGTACTCTTGGTAAAACTCAGGGGAAAACCTTTTGACATATGATTAATACAGGTGTATGCTCCCACAGCAGAAGCAGAGGAAAGGATAGTAGATGATTTCTATGACAAGTTAGATCAAGCAATGGAACAATGTGAAAATCAAAAGGTTAAGATAGTTATGGGTGATGTAAATGCAAAAGTGGGTTCAGGTGGAGAAGAAGAGGTGGTGGGGCTATTTGGGTTGGGAGAGAGATATGACAGGGGAGAAAGATGGATAAGCTGGTGCATAGAACATCAACAAATAGTAATGAATACGTGGTTTAGGCAACATCCGCGAAGGCTATGGACATGGAAGGCACCAGGAGATACAGCAAGAAATCAAATAGACTATTTTACTATCAACAGAAGGTTTAGAAATGCAGTGATAAAGGTAAAAACATACCCAGGAGCAGATTGTAATAGTGATCATGTGCCAGTTGTTGCAGATATTAGAATAAAATTGAAGAAATTAAGGAAGGAGATGGGGAAACCGAGAAGAGAAGTAAGTGTGTTGAGAAAGGACGAAGACTTGAAACAGGTATTTGGTTACAATAGAAAATGAATATGAAGTGCTGCGAGAAGAAGGGGATGTAAACGATCCGGGGTTTCAGTGGCAAAGGATATGTGAAGCAATAGAAGAGGGAAATAAAAAGGTACTTCCTGAAAATAGGAGGAGGAAAAACAAATGGATAACAGAGGAAATATTCGAACTAATGGATAAGAGAAGAGAAGCTAAAAATAGGGATAGAAATGAATATAGAGAATTTAATAGACAAATCAAAATGAAGTGTATAGATGCCAAGGAGAGTTGGCTTGATGAACAATGTAGGGAAATTGAGGACCTTGAAAAAAGGGATTCTAAAATGATGTATGATAAGATTAGAGAAATTACCAAGAGAAAGGGGAGTAATGGGGGGCAATCAAAGATAGGGAAGGAAAGGTTTTAATGGACGAGGAGGAGATTAAACATAAATGGGAGGAGTATGTAGGGGAAAAACTTGAGGACGACAGACAAGAGGGGCAAGAGGAAAATTATAGATATCTAGATGGGGAAGAAATAATGGAAGAGGAAGTGAAATTTGCAATGAAGAAAATGAAAAAAGGGAAAGCCATGGGTGAGGATGGTGTGATGATTGAAATGTTAGAGGCATTAGGGGATTTTGCAATAAGAAAACTCACTAGTCTAATAAACCAAATTTACGAAAAGGGTACAATAACGGGACATATGTGTAACTCGATTTTTATACCACTACCCAAGATAAACGGAACAATGGAATGTAGTAAACATCGCACAGTCAGTATCATGAGTCAAATAACCAAAATTATATTAAGGATAGTTTAAATAGAATAAGAAATAAAGTGAGAGAACAAGTTTTATGGGAGCAATTTGGTTTCATAGAAGGGAAAGGAACAGCAAATGCAATTTTTATAATAAAGATTATGGAGAGGATGATAGAAAAACAACAAAATGTATATCTTTGCTTTGTTGACTACGAGAAGGCGTTTGATAGGGTAAGACATGAGGATTTGATAAATATTTTGGAAAGAGTGGATATAAATAGCAAAGACATGAGTATCATCAGAAATTTTTATTGGAAGCAAAGAGCAGCAGTAAGGGTACGGGGAGGAAGAACAGACTTTCAAGCTATAAAGAGGAGAGTGCGTCAAGGCTGTGTTATGTCTCCAGATTTATTTAATTTATATGGGGAGATGATCCTTAGGGAATTAGAGGGAATGGAAAGGATTAAAATTGGATTTAATATAAATCATATCAGATATGCTGATGACACGGTATTGGTGGCTGGCTCAGAAGAAAAACTGCAACATCTATTGAATATAACCGTAAGAGCTCGTGAGGAGAAAGATTTAAATGTAAATATGAAGAAAACTAAAATACTAGTGGCCAGTAAAACAGATCCAACAAGAGTGCAAGTACAAATAGCAGGGAGAAGAATAGAACAAGTAAACAAATTTTCGTACCTGGGAAGCGTATTGACAGAAGATTGTAGATGTGAAAAAGAAATAAAATCAAGAATAGCGATAGCTAAAAGCACGTTTCAGAAAATAAAGGGGTTTTAACAAACAAGAAAATGTCTACAGATATAAGGAGAAGAACAGTTCAAACATTTATATGGTCAACACTACTATATGGTTCAGAAGCGTGGACAATCAGCAAAAAATTGCAGGAAAACTTAGAAGCAGCAGAAATGTGGATATGGCGACGAGTATTAAGAGTACCATGGACAGCGAAGAAAACAAATGAAGAAGTATCGAGAGAAATGGGGACAGATAGGGAATTGATGACAACAAAAAGGAAAAGACAGTTGCGATTCTTAGGACATATAATGAGAGGGAAGGGTTGGAAGAGGTGGTGATGACGGGAATGGTGGAGGGAAGGAGAGCAGGAGGAAAGCAGAGGGAGTATATGGACGGGCTGATTAGGGCGACGGGAAAACAACTCAAACCAGCAGAGATATTACAAAAAAATAGGGACCGTGAACGGTGGCGCTCCATTGTTGCCGAAGTTCAAGAGGATATGGCACGGCGGTAAGGTAAGGTAATATATATAATTGTATAAATATATATATATATATATATATATAATATACATATATATATATATATATAATATACATATATATATATATATATATAATATACATATATATATATATATATGTATAATATATGTATATATATACATATATATATGTATATATATATGTGTATATATATGTGTATATATATGTGTGTATATATGTGTGTATATAAATGTGTATATATATATATATTTATATATATGTAATGTATATATATATATATATATATATATGTATATATGTGTATAAATATTTGTATACATATATATATATGTATATATATGTGTATATATATATGTATGTATATATGTATATATTGTATATGTATATATGTATATATATGTATGTATATGCATATATTTATATGTATATGTATACATATATATATTTATATATGTACATATATATATATCAATATGTACATATATGTATATATCTATATATGTATATATATGCATATGTATAAATATATGTACATAAATATTTATATGTATATATACATATGTATACATTTATGTATATATATATATATATATACATATATATTTATATGTATATATTTATGTATATGTATATATGTCTATGTATACATATATATATATATATATATATATGTCTATGTATATGTATATGTATATATAGTATATATGTATATATATACGTATATATGTATAAATATGTATATATGTATATATATATGTATATATGTATATATATGTATGTATATATGTACATATATATATATATAATGTATATACATATATATGTATATATATACATATATATATATATACATATTGTGTGTTGAGACACGAAATTCACACATACACAGAATAAACCATTTCAGACCTCCCCATATATATACCGATAGGCGGTATTGTCTTCTGTAGGACCTCTCATTGCGGGTAAAGTGTTCAATAAGCCTATTCAAATTTTTATGGAGATAGAATTACCAACTTCATCAATTTGCTCAGTACAAGAAGGCATAGACTTAAGAAATAGATATAAAGAATTATACGCCTTAGGCAAAACAACTGTTTTAAAACATCACATTAAGTAAGTTTGGGAACTGAGAATAGATATTTTAGTACTATAGATATGAGATTAATGAATACTATTCTAGATGGATTGTTAGGAAACACTGCCAGTGTATTTCTAGATGACATTTTAATAGTTTCTCAGACTGCAGTGGAGCACTTTAAGAAATTAGATTTGATATTCTCAAGACTAGGAGAAGCTGGGTTAAAAGTAAAACTTGAAAAATGTAAGTTCTTGCAAGACAGTGTCATTTACTTAGGACATAAGATAGACAGACACGGACTGAGTACAGTAAATTCAAAGGTGGACGCTGTCAAGAATTTTCCAGTTCCGATCAATGTAGACAAGGTTAGGAGCTTTTTGGGATTAACAGGATATTATAGAAAATTCATTCAAAGTTATGCTGACATTGCTAATCCACTAAGTTCTTTGTTGAGAAAGGACTCAAAGTTCATATGGGGACCTGCGCAACAGCAAGCTTTTGACAAGTTGAAAGATAAACTCACAAGTTCACCTATTTTAATTTTCCCCGACTATGAAAAATAATTTATTCTTTGTACTGATGCGTCTGACATAGGGTTAGGAGGCATACTAATGCAAGAGAGAAATGGAACTTTGAAACCCATAGCTTACACATCCAGACTTTGTAATAGTGCGGAGAGAAACTATTCTATAACATTCTTTAGAATATGATACTAGGGTATCCCATCAGAGTTTGGACTGATCACACAGCTATTCAGAACTTATTTAAGCATAAGAATCTTAGAGGCAGACTTGCTAGATGGTTTGCGATACTTCAGTGCTATGATGTTCAATTTAATTATATTCCGGGTAGAAGGAATGTATATATATATATATATATATGTAAAGAGAGACCAATATGGAGGTGACGTGCAAAATGAAACGTTAAGGCTAGAGTATGGAGCTTTATTCAGAGCCAGAGGTTTCGACCTCTTGGGCTTTCCTTAGTGGTCCACTGAGGAAGGCCCAGGAGGTGGAACCGTCTCGTTCTGAATAAAGCTCCATACTCTAGCCTTAACGTTTCGTTTTGCCACCTCACCTCCATATTTGTCTCTCTTTACATATGTATATATATATATATATATATGTATGTATATATATGTATATATATATTTATATATATGTATATATATATGTATGTATACATACATGTATATATATATTTATATATACATATGTATATATATATATATATATATATATATGTATGTATATATATATATATATGTATGTATATATATATATATATATATGTATGTATATATATGTATATATATATTTATATATATGTATATATATATGTATGTATACATACATGTATATATATGTATATGTATATGTATATATATATATATATTGATAAGTATTTTAGACAAATTATTTGGATGATGGAGAACATAAACACAGGGGAAGGCTCGGAACCCTAAACACTCTAACGTTTCGTTCGCGTAGAACTTCTTCAGAGAGTGTATGTAGAACTGCAATTGAAGTTTATGTACTAAATCTAATTATCTTTTCGGACACTTGGGAAAGGTCATTTTTCTGGCGTGCTTTAGAATTAAAATACTAGTTTCTTTAGCTAAATTGATAAACCCTCCTCGATGATTCGATGAATTATTAGTTGAAATATATGCTGATTCAACAATTCTTCTAGTGAATTTATCAAAACCTTTATGTAGCACTTCAGCTTCTCTCCAGTTTGGTAAATAACATATTTATACATATATACTGTGACTCAGTAGTCTGTCTAGTTGTTTGTCTAGTTCATTTAGGTGGTGAAGGAAGAAGAGGGCTATTTGTGAATTGGCAATCTTAGATAACTGGGAAGTTGTGAATGCTGTGAGGTGATTGATCTTTTCAATTACTGAATTTATTGAGGTGGCGAGGAGATCGATGTTTTTAGAGTTTAGATTTATGAGTTTACCCTGTCTGTGTAGTACCTCTGTTATATTTCCTATGTGTGAGTGGACTGTTTGTACGTCTTGTTCAGTTGCAGTCCCGAACAGGGATTTAGAGATGATTCCCATAAAGTCGAACAAACCGCGTTTGATTCTACTGTTCTTTGGGTCTTCATTTTCTGGGTTGGGGAGGTGGTATATTGTGTATTTGATTGTGTTCATTTTTTCGTATAAGGCGTTGACGTTGTGGTACAGTGTCATTGAGATTTCGTAGTTTTGATCTGTGGTATTTGGTATTTGGGTGGAGATTTGTTGCTCTATTTGTAATAAGTTTTTGTGGATTTTTATGAGGGGTCTTATCAACAGTTCGGGTGAAATCCGTAGTTTTACCATTATGGAATCCTCTACGCATGCGGTGGTGCCATGGTTGTTGACGATTGCTCCTGGTATCAGTATGGGAGTGGAGAGTGAGAGGTGGACGAGAATGGGTAGCAGGATTATGGGTTGCATCCTGTGGATGAAGGTTATGTTTTAGTGAATGAGGATATGTCTATCTGACTCTCGCTAAGGTTATAGTGGTCGGAAGGAAGTAGAGAGGGTTTGATAGATATTTGGAAGGGAGTTCTTATTGTAAATTGGCCATTTTAACCTCCACTGAGGGATGCATGACGTCCTGCATCTTCAGGGGCGAGAGCTAGAGTGCATGTTTAGTTGCGTCGACGTAGTGTCATGTGATGGGACTTGCGCTTGGGTGAGTTATGTGTTAGTGCGGTAGGTGAGTTGTAGTTGGGAGGTGGGGTTGGGTCGAGGTTAAGTTTAACTTTTCTCAACTTCTCTCCGTGTATGGTTACGGTTGTGTGATCGGAAGGGTCCGTTAACAGGAAAACATTGTTGGGGGGTGAGGTTGTAACTGTGAAGGGGCCTAAGAACTTGGGTTTGAGTTTGTTAGATCTATTAGAGTCTCTGACCATGACTGTGTTTCCAAGTGTTATGTTGAGTGGAGATGATCGCTTGTGCTGTTTGGTTTTGGTTTTTTCTTGAGCTGCTTTGAGGTTTTCTCTGACCTGTTTGTATATACTTTGCATGCCTCTTTTTAGGCATTGGGTAAGGTTATCTAGGTTGTATAAGGGGGGTGGGGGTTGGTTAAAGATTTGGTAGGGTAGACGCATTCTTTGGCCAAATATGATCTCATGGGGGGACATCTTTGTTGCGGAGTTGACTGTGCTATTGATACTAGCTTGTACCTGGGGTAGCCAATCTTCCCAACTATCCGAAAGATCGTTGGCCAAAGGTCTGAGGATTTCAAGCACTTTTCGATTTGTGCGTTCAACAAGTCCATTCCCTTGTGGATGGTAGGCAGTGGCGAAGGTTTGATTTATGTTATATAAATGTGCTATTTCGCGCATTACTTCGTTCTTGAATTCACAGCCGTTATCAGACAGCATTCGCCTGGGGATGTTGTATCTACAGAATATGTTGTTAACCAATGCTTTGGCCACAGTCTCTGCTGTTTTGTCCTGTAGTGGAACTAGGATTGTGTACTTTGACAGATAGTCGACTGCCGTGAGTACATAATTGGAACCTCGATGGCTCGTTGGCATTTTAAGTAGGTCAATGCCAAGTGTTTCCCATGGTTCAGCAGGGAGTGGGATGTCTTTGATATTTAGTTGTTTGGGGTCAGGTCCTCTGAATTGGTTGCAAGTTAAACATTGGTCTATATGTGTGGTTATGTCTTTTTTCATATTTATCCAAAAATATGAATGCCTAGCAGTATTCAGTGTCTTATCCCTGCCCGAGTGGCCTCCCATTGCACTGTCGTGCAATATGTGTAGGACCTTGGGAACTAGGGCTCTGGGAATGATAGTCACTTCCCTGCTGTTAGTGGTTCTCCTTATAATTCCGTCGACCAGTTTGAGTTCCTCTATAGGGACAGGTGGTCGGGACTGTAAGGGTGCTCTTGAGAGTAGATATTGTTTTACTTTAGACCATGTCGGGTCTTTGTCTGTTTCCTCTCTAAGGTCTTGCATAGGGATACAGGTTGTTTTTGCTAGGGTTGACACGTGAGTTTGTCTGCTTAGTGAGTCAGCTACTATGTTAGCTTTTCCAGCTAGGTATGTGATCTTGGGATCATATATCAATAAGGTTGTTTTCCACCTAGCTATTCTGCCATGTAGGTCTTTAGAGTTAAAGAGGTAGACTAGGGGTTGATGGTCTGTAAAGATTGTGATCTTATACCCTAGTATAAGATATTTAAAATGTTTCAAGCCCCATATCAATGCAAGTCCTTCTTTGTGGGTAGTTGAATAGTTACTTTCAGGCTTATTCAGTACTCTACTTGCGTAGGCTATGGGGTGCTCTTTCCCGTTTTCATCTTTCTGCTGTAAGACTGCGCCTATTCCTTTAGAGGAGGCGTCGGTGTAAAGAAGGAATTCTTTCTTCATGTCAGGAAAGGCAAGGATAGGGGCTGCGGTAAGAGCATGTTTAAGGGTGTCGAAACTTGTCTGTTCCTCTTCAGACCATTTGAAAGGCTCGCCTTTTCTTGTGAATTTGGTGAGAGGGGATGCAATTTCTGCAAATTTGTGTATGAAATGTCTATAGTATGATGCTAGTCCTACGAAACTTCTAGTTTCATCTGCGTTTCTGGGGGTTGGGAAGTTGACTATGGCATTTATTTTATCTGGGGTGGTATGGATGCCTGTGGCGTCTACCTTATGGCCTAGGAAGGTGAGTTCCGTCTGTAGGAATTTGCACTTTCCTAGTTGGATTTTCAGTCCGGTGTTTTTGAGTCTTTTTAGGACAATCTCTAGTGTATGAAGGTGGTCAGTTTGTGTGGGACTATAGATGATGAGGTCGTCTAAGTAGACGAATAATGAGATTCCTATCATGTCGCTGAAAATGCGAGTCATTAATCTCTGTTGGGTTGAGGGGGCATTCTTAAGGCCAAAGGGCTGACTTAAGGTCAATTGTGGAAAAAACAGAGTTCCCGTTCCCTAATGATTGTAAGACATCTTGCATGGCGGGTAGTGGGTGTGGGTCAGATTGAGTTAGGTTATTGATTTTCCTAAAGTCAACAACAGAGCGTAAGGTTCCGTCTTTCTTAGGGACTAGGAAGAGGGGACTGTTCCACGGACTGTCTGAGTGAGAAATTACACCTTGGTGTAACATCTCGTGAACACTGTTGTTGACTAGTGTTTTCCTACTGTGGGGTATGCGGTAAGCGGGGGTGTATGAGGGGGGGGTGTTGGGGGGAATTTGGATGTGATGTTTGAGTATATCACATTTGCCTAAGGGTTCGCCTTCTAAGGCGATAGCCGATCTATTCCTTTGTAGGAGGTATTGTAGCTTGTCACGCATCTCTCCGTTGGCTGATGTTGTGATTTGGTTGGGGTGGATAGGGGTGAGGGTTTGTGTTTGTCTTACAGTGTTGATGTGTTGAGGGAGTGGTTCCTGGATTGGGGAATTATGGAGATGGACTGAACAAATGTATGTGTTCTCTTTAATTTTGCGGTGTTTGTCTGAGAGATTCGTTAACATAGCTAGGGTGTGTTTATTTTCTGACACTACATCCCATGAAGATTCTAGGGTTATGTTATTTATTCTTGACGTATCTGGGTCAATTATGACATCCTGATGTTCTATTGCTCCGGGTATGTATAGTGGAACTGTTATTGAATGTCTAGGGGGTATGATGACTGTGTTAGACATCAGTGCTTTTGAGGTGACATAAGGTGGTGGACGGAATGAGTAGCTCTTAGTTGGAGAGGGGTTATTTAAGCCAGATAGATATGAAAGAGGTTGTGTGTCTGGGTCGGGTGTTTCAGGAAGTGTTGACTCATTACTTTCATCTCGGAAGGAGATTTTGTTGGTATCTAAGTTGATGATGGACTTCCAGTCTCGTAGGGACTTTAAACCTATTATACTTTGTTGGTCGAGACTCCACTCATCAGCTAAGTGGGAGGATGTGAAGCCTACCTGGGAATTGTTTACTTCTATATTTATATCAATCATATCATGAAGTGATATGGTTGATCCTTCTATCTGTAGGCCTTCCGTATTTGAATACTGAATTTGGGGTGGGTCATTTAGTGCTTCATAGAGAGCTCTGGGGATGAGGTTCAGGTTTGTTCCTGTATCAACCATCATGTCAACAGTAATTTGATCTAATGTCACCTTTAGGGTGATATAGTTGTGTGGTGTGTCGGACGTTCCTATGGTGGTCTGGTGCGTGAGGCTGGTATACGTTCCCCCAATCGGTGTTGAGTTGTATGTGTTGTGTGGGAGGAGGGTGTTTGTCGAGGTGCGGTAACTTGTTTGTTTGTTCTCTGATGAGGTTGTGGTTGTGATTTTTGTTGAGAACATTCCTCGTTGGAGTGAGTTGTGGTTTTGTGTAGGTTGCAGTATTTACCTGGCCGTGTTGGTTTTGACATGGGGGGTCTGGGGGGGCGTGAGTTGTTTGATTTGTTGTTGAGCTCTACATTGGGAATCTGTGTGGGAGGTAGTACCATGAACTGAGCAAGGGGTAGCGCGGTGTTGTGTCTGCGGGTGTTGGTATTGCTGCGCTCTACATTGAGAATCCGTGTGGGAAGTAGTTCCATGAACTGAGCAAGGGGTAGTGTGGTGTTGTGTCTGTGGGTGTTGGTATTGCTGCGTTCTACATTGAGAATCCGTGTGGGAAGTAGTTCCATGAACTGAGCAAGGGGTAGTGTGGTGTTGTGCTTGCATTTGTTGTTTCTGTATGCAGTCTCTGGTGTTGTGACTTGTTGAAAGATGGTAGGAACACCAGTTAGATGGTTGCGCTGTATTGGAGCTAGGGGGCTCGTGTGACTGAAGGCTATTTAGTCTAGCAAAATGGTGCTGGTCAGAGAGGGAGATGTTGCAAGCGTTGGTTATGTCTAATATGTATGTGTAAGCTAATGGGTTCCTAGTGTTTAAATCCCTTTTTGTGGCTTCTCTTTGACACTTTGGTGGGAGTTGTGAAAGATAAAGGCCTATCTCCAGGAATGTGTATAGGTTTTCTAATGTCACTGCCTTTTTTCCTGTAATGGTTGTACAGGTCCAAGGGCTGTTATTTTCTAGATTTTCCCTAATTTCCTTGATTGCGTTGGCCACATTGTCTTTGATGTTAGTCTGTTTTTGAGTTCTAGTATTATTTAGAAATGTGAGGAGAAAGTTAATGTTGTTTGCTTGTTTGTTCTGAAAGACATTTAACAGATACTGCTTATAATCGCTATATGCGATCCCTGTGGCTATCAGACTGTCTAGCATCCGAGCGGTAGATCGATGCTCATCTGATGCTTCTATTTTCTGGCGGCATAGATATATCTTATCTGAGTCAGAGTAGTTTGGATTTTTAGAAAAGAAAAGGTCACATGCCGTCAGGAAGTCAGTGATGGAGAGTCCGCTAGCTTGAGAGAAGGTGGGGATTTCGGTTAGAGGGGTAATGGTTTGGTAATTATTGATTACTGTAGGTTGGAGTTGTGGGTGAGGATGTTGCGATGGGGTTGGGGCAAGGTTAGGTGCTGGGTAGGGATGTTGGGTGAAGGCTGTTGGACTTGACGGGAAGTTGGGAGAAGGGAAGGCTAAGTTCTCGTGTGCATGGGTTGTGGGATTTAGGGATTGTTGCTGGGGGTCTACATGAGGGGAAACTTGGGGGTGAGGTGAGGTGTGGGGTTGTTGTTGTTGAAGATCTAGTTGAGGGGTAACTTGAGCTTTTGGTGTGGAGTGGGGGAGGGGGTCGGGGAGTTGGTGTAGTTGGGTTAGGTTAAAAGGGTCTTCCTGTGAATGGTCATGTTGTAAGGGTTGGTTGTCAATGTTATCCTCGAGAATTAATCTAGAATCTGCCTTAGTTGTGGCATGGTCAGTGTCATGGGAGGGTTTTTCTTCTTTAGAGGAAGAAATAAACGAGTCAATTAAATTTCTGACCCTGGCTCTCGTTCCTGTAGCCATGTTAGTGTCTAACTAGAGATGCATGCATTACCTAAGATATAATGTGGTGTAGTTAGAGAATAGGGGGGGGGGTATAAGGCGTCAATGGGTATACAATGGGATATATAATATGGGTTTGTAGTAGTAATTGGATAAGATTATAAAAAAGGTACATATAATAATATAACTATATAAGTTATTGTAAAAGTTGAAAAGATATTAAATGTAAATGGGTATACAATGGGATATATAATATGGGTTTGTAGTAGTAATTGGATAAGATTATAAAAAAAGGTACATATAATAATATAACTATATAAGTTATTGTAAAAGTTGAAAAGATAATAAATGTAAATGGGTATACAATGGGGATATAGAATACGAGTATGTAATAATAAGGTGGTGGAAATATAACAAAAAGGGTATATATATCAATATAACTATATAAATTATTGTAAAAGTTGAAAAGGTATTAAATGTAAATAAATTGGGAAAATACAAAGTAAAATTATTTAAAAGGAAACGGTATTATAATTATGGATTGGTAACAATTAATAATATATAAAATAATACTTAAATATTAGTGAATATGTACTTAGTAAGGAGGAATTTTTTTATCACTAAGTAGTTATTATAGTACTATGTTACGTAGTGACTAATCTCTTAACTTAATTATTTGCAAAGATAAGTGAGTGGTTATCTTAGTGATGTTACAAAAAAAATAATATAATGATATTTGCTTCGTTTAATACCTTAGAAAAAAAAAGGTATGAACGGGTATATGGACGTACGTGCGGCTACCGCAAGGTGGGGCTGTTGATGTCCGTAGATTGTGAGATGCCAGACGTAGGAATCTTGGTTGAAGTTCAGTTTGGGTTGTCGATGAAGTTTTTTTTTTTTTTTTTTATTGGTGCTATTTTCTGTATATGGGGTTTGTTGTGGGTTGGTATTGAAGTTTGGGTGAATGATGCTCGCATGGAATGGAAAAGAAAAGCGAGTATCAGGGGGGTTTTAGGGGGTAGATGAGGATTATTAATATTATCAAGTGTTGTGAGGGGTGGATAGAAAATTATTTACCTTGTAGACGTGGTTAGGTAGTTTGGAGACGGTGACGACGATGCTCGTTACAGTGTACAGTGTAGTGTGCAGTAGATTGGAAGTCAGGGGCAGGCGATGTCAGCTCTGTGGCCGAGGTTTTCGTGCTTCTCAACGATGGGCGTGGCTGGCTCGCTTCAGGTTGAATAGAATAAGGTGGTTTCTAGGTACCAGTCTCTTTTAGAGGAAATGGGATGCGGTGTACTGCCACCAGTATAACCGCTTGTAGAACCACTCGATTGATTAGTTCAGGAATGGTTCTTTTCAGGGGCCTGAGTGTCCTGCTCCCGGTAGTCTCCAATCACTAACTTAGTCACTTGTATACCCGCTTGGGGTTATAAACCGCACTCTGGTTTTCTCTCGTTTATTTCTTAACATAGGGTTATACAATATGTCTGTACACTAGTAACACCAAGCACGTCTAACACCGATAACTCCTCTCTCGAGATCCCCGCGGTCTTTTTGTTGACCGGAAGTTTTGACACAGCAATTTCTTGAGGTGCTTTGGTCACTTATCAATTTCAATTGTTATACCTGACACCATAAGTATGTAACAACAGTATTATTCTGGGGTTATAAACTGTTATCTATTATATTTATCTTACGTAATATGTCCTGGGGGAAAGGTCTTATGTGTATTGTGTTTCCGTGTGTTAATGTGAGTTGTGACTAATGGCATCCATTATGTGTGTGTTCGTGTGTACGTGTGCGTCTTGTTTGTGGGCGCTCGGGGACGGTGTGCTCGGCTGCTAAAATGTTAGGTCAGCTTTCCTGCGATAAGTGCTAAGGTTAGCTTGTTAGGGTGGACGTGTCTGGCGACGGGATGTCTGGGTGATGATTGTGACACCGCTCACAATGCGTGGGAATGGTGATGATGTAAGTGGTGTATACATATATATATATATATATATATATATATGTATATATATGTATATATATCTATCTATATATCTATATATATACATACATATATATGTACTGTATATATATATACATACATATATATATATATATGTACTGTATATATATATATATATACATATATGAATATATATGTATATATACATATATATGTATATATATTTATATGTATATATATGTATATGTATATATATGTATATGTATATATATGTATATGTATATATACATATGTATATGTATATATATGTATATGTATATATATGTATATGTATATATATGTATATGTATATATACGTATATGTATATATACGTATATGTATATATATGTATATATGTGTATATATATGTATATATGTGTATATATGTATATATATGTATATGTATATTCATGTATATGTATATATATATGTATATGTATATTTATATATATGTATATATATGTATATATATAAATATGTATATATATATGTAAATATAATATATATATATATATATGTGTGTATATGATATATATGTATATATATTTATACAAATTTATATGTATACATATGTATATATAATATATATATATTTATATGTATATATATATATATATATATATATATATATATATACATGTATTTATATACACATATATATACACACACACACACATATATATATATATATATATATATATATATATATATACAATATATATACTCATGTATATATATACACATATATATACATATATATAAATATATATATATATATATATATGTATATATATATATATAAATATATATATATATATGTGTATTTATATGCATGTATATATATATATATATATGTATATATATGTGTATGTAAATACATGTATGTATATATATATATATATCTGTATATGTATATGTTAAATATATATGTATATATATATATACATGTATATATACATATATATGTATATATATATATGTATATATATATATATTTACATGTATATATACATATATATGTACATATATATATATATATATATATATATACATATATATGTACATATATATATTTGCAGAAACCACCGGGAAATTGAAAAACAGATACCGAACGTTTTCGTCTATTTAGACATTTTCAAAGGTACAAAAAAGCATTACAGAAAGAAACAATAAATACATAAGAAGACAAGGATACTCGGAGAGGTCCCATGTTACATTTTATCACACACAATTTTGTCAATAATAAAATTGTCCAATTTAAATAAACCCAAACTCAAGTTCATGTTAGTTCCAAAATTTCTTTTTATAAAACAAGATTCAATAATATTTCTTTCTATAATATTATTACAAGAAGTAATAATTTTAGAATTTCCCCAGTCAATATTATGACCATAATCCCTTTGGTGGACAAATAATCCACTGGACACTTGCCCCGTTCTAATACTATATTTATGTTGGCCTACTCTTTTTTCTAAGCCTTTGCCTGTGTGGCCTATATAAATAAAATCATCTTATTGATAAAACAAAAATCAAAGCTAGGAAATGTTTTCTTAATACGTCGCAGGTCAAACCATTTAATTATAAAAATATGCTAACAATTCCGTACCACGAAAATTTAATCCATCTTCCTAGCATTTTTGAAAAATTTGGTATCCAGATAGTATTCAAAAATAATAACAACATTAAGACTCTGTTAATTAAAAATTCCCCAAGAAGTAAAGAAGGATGTATTTATAATATACCATGTAAAAATTGTGATTTTATTTATATAGGCCAAACAGGCAAAGGCTTAGAAAAAAGAATAGGCCAACATAAATATAGTATTAGAACGGGGCAAGTGTCCAGTGAATTATTTGTCCACCAAAGGGATTATGGTCATAATATTGACTGGGGAAATTCTAAAATTATTACTTGTAATAATATTATAGAAAGAAATATTATTGAATCTTGTTTTATAAAAAGAAATTTTGGAACTAACATGAACTTGAGTTTGGGTTTATTTAAATTGGACAATTTTATTATTGACAAAATTGTGTGTGATAAAATGTAACATGGGACCTCTCCGAATATCCTTGTCTTCTTATGTATTTATTGTTTCTTTCTGTATTGCTTTTTTGTACCTTTGAAAATGTCTAAATAGACGAAAACGTTCGGTATCTGTTTTTTCAATTTCCCGGTGGTTTCTGCAAAAATATTTTATCACGTGTGTTTTGTGATTTCTTTGCATATATATATATATGTATGTATATATATATGTATGTATATATATGTATATATATATATACATGTATATATACATATATGTATGTATGTATATATATATATGTATATATATAGATGTATACATATATATATATATATATGTATATAAATATATATGTATATATGTGTATACATATGTATATATTCTGTTGAAAACGACAGCAAATTCATTAGAAATTAATTTCTTTCTTAAGCTTTCTAGCTTTCGGAAAGTAGATTTCTGGGGAAATGAGAGGGGAAGAAGCAAATTTCCAATTGACATTGGTAACTTATATTAACACAGAAGTCTATGTTATATACAAAATAAATGAAAATAAACAAAACACAGTATAATAAACCCAAGACGTTTCGCAGATCGTTCTGCATCTTCAGTTGGAATGAAGGGAAGTGTGACCAAGACGAGTATAAATATGTATAAAGGCAAAACTTGGAGAGGTCACTTAATGACTCCTCTGTTTGGCTGGCGCTGTTTGGTTGGTTCCTAAGCCTAGCCGATCGCCTAAGGCATGACATTTTATCCTCTGCGGGGATATTTTGGACCTTTATGGGTGTTCTCTGATCTGGTGGTTGTATTTTGTTGAACAAATGTCTCCTACGTGTTGGCTTTATGCTGGGGAGGAGGGAGAAATCATTTGATTGTACATTAATAATTGGTTGTAAATCTTTTATGATTACAGCCTCCAAAATGGTCAAACGTTGGAGGTCCTTCTCCTCTGCGACGATTTCTGTGTTGTTTACCATGGTTTCCCTGTCGAGATGGCGTCTGTGGTGGGTCCAAAGGTGTTGTTTCGGTCCTCCTTGTTGTAGGTGAAGGGTGATTCTTCTGGACAGGGTGGTAGTTGTCCTTCCCACATAGGTAGATAGGGGCGTACAGTCCTCCTCTGTGCAGGTGAATTTATATACTACGTGGGATTGACGTATACCATGAGGTTTTGGGGCGGTGTGATTTTTTAAGATTAGGGAAGATGTTTTCTTGTTCCTGTAGTAAATGGTGAGTGATAATTTGTCACGTTCTTTCGTGGGGGTCACATTTCTTTTAATAATGTCTTTTAATATTTTCTCATCCTCTTTATATTTATTGGACATCTGGGACTTATAGAATATGCGGTGTGTGGTTCTTTCATGTTCTGTGGTAGTGTGATGAGGTTCTTGGTACCAGGTGTCAATAACTCTTCTGAGTGTAGATTGTACTTCGTTGTTGGAGTAACCATTATTAATTAGAAGTTGGTGGACTCTGTCTATCTCCTTCTGGGTGTCTGACCAAGAAGAACAATGGCTAAGGACTCTTCTAAAAAGGGTGCTGATAGTGGAGTCTCTGTACTTTGTGGGGCACTCCCTTTCTCCGCTCATACATAGTCCAGATGTTCAATAAATATAAAGAGGATGAGAAAATATTAAAAGACATTATTAAAAGAAATGTGACCCCCACGAAAGAACGTGACAAATTATCACTCACCATTTACTACAGGAACAAGAAAACATCTTCCCTAATCTTAAAAAATCACACCGCCCCAAAACCTCATGGTATACGTCAATCCCACGTAGTATATAAATTCACCTGCACAGAGGAGGACTGTACGCCCCTATCTACCTATGTGGGAAGGACAACTACCACCCTGTCCAGAAGAATCACCCTTCACCTACAACAAGGAGGACCGAAACAACACCTTTGGACCCACCACAGACGCCATCTCGACAGGGAAACCATGGTAAACAACACAGAAATCGTCGCAGAGGAGAAGGACCTCCAACGTTTGACCATTTTGGAGGCTGTAATCATAAAAGATTTACAACCAATTATTAATGTACAATAAAATGATTTCTCCCTCCTCCCCAGCATGAAACCAACACGTAGGAGACATTTGTTCACCAAAATACAACCACCAGATCAGAGAACACCCATAAAGGTCCAAAATATCCCCGCAGAGGATAAAATGTCATGCCTTAGGCGATCGGCTAGGCTTAGGAACCAACCAAACAGCGCCAGCCAAACAGAGGAGAGTCATTAAGTGACCTCTCCAAGTTTTGCCTTTATACATATTTATACTCGTCTTGGTCACACTTCCCTTCATTCCAACTGAAGATGCAGAACGATCTGCGAAACGTCTTGGGTTTATTATACTGTGTTTTGTTTATTTTCATTTATTTTGTATATAACATAGACTTCTGTGTTAATATAAGTTACCAATGTCAATTGGAAATTTGCTTCTTCCCCTCTCATTTCCCCAGAAATCTACTTTCCGAAAGCTAGAAAGCTTAAGAAAGAAATTAATTTCTAATGAATTTGCTGTCGTTTTCAACAGAATATGCTTAAAAGAGAATCTCCTGCCACGCTTCACGAATATGTATATATATGTATATATATAGATGTATATATATATATATATATATATATATATGTGTGTGTGTGTCTATATATATATATATATATATGTATATATGTGTATATATATACATATATATATATATATGTGTACATATATATATATATATATATATATAATATACATATGCAGTAAGAAGGAACTAATGAAATCCAAGATAAGAAGGAAAGGGGGCAGACGCTGGATCCCTGCCCACAGGTAAGATTTTGGTAGTAGGAGACAGTCAAGTTAGGTATTTAGACAGGGTTTTCTGCGACAAAGATAGGAAACATAGGACGCAGGTGTGTTTCCCTGGCGCGGGCATAGGAGATGTTAGAGATAGGATTGAAGAGTGTCTAGTAGGGGAAGGTAAGGACCCAGTAGTTTGCTTAAGTGCCGGAGGAAATGATATAGGTAAGTTAGGGAGTGAGGAATTATTTGCGCGGTACCGGGATGCGCTAGACAAGATCAGAAATAGGGGAGGTGTTCCTGTAGTATGTGGAATCCTTCCGAGGCGTAGAGTTGGAGGCATGTGGCATTCCAGGGCTATTGCAATGAATTGCAGGCTGGCAAAACATTGCAAGGCCAATGGATGGGCATTTGTCGACAACTGGGACTGCTTTTATGGTAAGAATCACCTATACACAAGGGACGGAGTGCACTTGTCTCCCAGAGGATTTCGGCTCCTTGCTGAATCCCTTGAGCGAGAAGTAGGCATCCTACAGGTTTTTTTCGGGTAGATTATGTGGGAGTAGGGGGGGAAGTATCGGAATATAGTTTAGGCAATAGAAACAACTTAAAGGACTGTGTAAAGAATCATCAAAGCAGGTGGAGAGAAGATAAACTTAAAGTTTACTATACAAATAGCAGGAGCATAATTAACAAAATTGATTTGCTGCGAGGTAAAGCATGCGTAGAAAATTTCGATATTATAGCTATTACTGAATCCTGGATCAACATGGCTGATAAACATTTCCTTCCGGAAATCGAAATAGAAGGATATAAGTTTTTTCATAAGGATAGGGTCGGCAGGAATGGGGGAGGTGTAGCACTTTTCGTTAAAAAAACATTAAACTGTATTATCAACAATTCGATTAAGGAAGAGGACTGTACGGAATCTATTTGGGTAGAGATTATAGACAAGAATAAGAAAGTTATTATTGGCGTCTTGTATAGACCTCCTAACCTCAGCATTGAGCAGACTGATTCCCTGATTCATGAAATTCACAGAGCGTCCCAGTACAAAAACGTTGTAATCATGGGAGATTTTAATTATAGAAACATTGACTGGGAAACTTTAATAGGAGATCATGAAGCGAAGAAATTCCTAGATGTGGTGCAGGATAATTTCCTAAAACAAATGATTACCGATCCTACGAGGGGACAAAATACCCTGGACTTAATTCTAACAAATAATGAGCACCAAATTTGCAGCGTAATAGTGGGAGATAGTCTAGGCTTTAGCGATCATCAAGAAATAAGGTTTAATGTTATTTGGGAAAAAATAAAAAGTACGAATAACGTTCAAGTACCAGACTTCAGGAAAGCAAACTTTGACAATATAAAAACCTATTTGAAATTGAATACGAAAAGCCAGGCGGACGTTTCAGACATTCTTGATTCTCGTCGCGGGGCTGGTAGTCAGGTGTTGGTCATGGAGGGTAATATGCATACCTTAGGTCAGGTCTAGGTCAAGGAGGGTAATACGCATACCTTAGGTCAGGTCAATTGGGGGCGAGGGCCCAACAGTGAGGTCAGTAATTTAAATGAAATGTATAACAATCTAACTGATCTAATTATTAATGCACAAAATACATTTATCCCCCTAAAGTCAATACGGAAAAATAGTAATACTCCCAAATGGATGACGGACAGATTAAAACATGAGATCGGAATGAAAAGAGGACTTTACGTAAAAGTGAAAAACGGGGAATCACACCTTAGATCAAGATATAACGAAATGGCAAAGCTGGTTAAAAGGAATACACGTTCAGCGAAACGTAATTATGAAATCAAGGTTGCCAGTCAAGCAAAATCCAATCCAAAGGGTTTCTTTCACCTCTATAGAACAAAAGATAAAGAAAGAATAGGACCAATTAAAAACGATGAAAATGTCATGATTGAATCGGGAGAAAAAATGAGTGAGGAGTTTAACAATTATTTTCTATCGGTGTTTACTAATGAGAGGTTAGATAAAGTACCTGACTGCGATCCGATTTTCAGAGGGGATGAAGAAAGTAGTCTAACTAATATCGGCATTAGTAAAGAAGAAGTAGTCAAGCAGATTGACAGACTTAAAGCTATAAAATCTCCGGGTCCAGACGAAATTTTTCCAAGAATGCTTAAAGAGTGTAAATTTGAAATCTGCGACCAGTTAACTGAAATATTCAATAAATCGGTAGACACTGGTTTTGTTCCAACTGCTTGGAGGCAGGCAAACGTTGTTCCTGTTTTTAAGAAGGGAGATAGATCGTCTATATGCAACTACAGGCCAATCAGTTTGACATCGGTTATAGGAAAAATGCTTGAATCAATAATAGTAAATAGACTCAGAGAACACATTGAAGGGCATAATTTAATTCGTGTTTCACAGCATGGTTTCTCCAAGGGTAAGTCATGTGTGACGAATCTTCTATCCTTTTACACTAAAGTATATAAGGCGTCAGACAACAATGAAAATTACGATGTTATTTACCTTGACTTTAGCAAAGCGTTCGACAAAGTGCCACACCAGAGACTACTAAATAAAATCAAAGCCCATGGCATAGGAGGAAAAGTGTTAGAATGGATTAGAGCTTGGATTAGTAACAGAAAACAGCGGGTCACCATAAATGGAATAAAATCTAGGTGGGGCAATGTTACTAGCGGGGTCCCCCAGGGCTCGGTTTTGGGTCCCTTGTTGTTCATTATGTATATAAACGACTTAGACGAAGGGTTAAATAGTGATGTTAGTAAGTTTGCGGACGACACTAAAATAGGACGCCTAATTAGGTCAGGAGACGACGCCCAGATTCTGCAGGATGACCTTAATAAGCTGTTAACATGGTCGGTGAATTGGCAAATGAACTTCCATATCTCTAAGTGTAGCGTGTTAAACGTAGGGCTACACAACCCCGAAAATAGATACAACTTAGATAACACGTTTTTAGAAAAATCTGAGTGCGAGAGGGACTTGGGAGTTCTGGTGAGTCCGGACCTTAAAACCAGGAAGCAGTGTATTAGCGCCAGAAATAAAGCTAACAGAGCATTAGGCTTCATTGCTAAGACGGTAACGAATAGAAGTGCAGAGGTAATTATTAAACTCTATCTAGCGATAGTTAGACCCATCCTTGACTATGCGGTACAGTTTTGGTCTCCGTCCTACAGAATGGACGTAAATTCACTAGAATCAGTACAGAGAAGAATGACCAAAATGATACAAGGACTCTGAAATTTGCCTTACGAAGAGAGGCTTAGGCACCTAAACTTACATTCTCTGGAAAGACGCAGAGTGCGGAGTGGATCAAAGGCTATAACAAGGGTGATGCAAACAAGGTCATCATAATAAAACAACAGGGCAGAACTCGCAGTAATGGGTATAAACTGGACAAATTTAGATAGAAGGAAATAGGCAAGAATTGGTTTACTAATAGGGTGGTCGATGAATGGAATAAACTTAGTAACCATGTAGTAAGCGCTGAAACTATCAGTTGTTTTAAAAAACGATTAGACAACTTTATGGATGGGGATGACAGGTGGTGATGGATACGGAGCTGCCTAGTGTAGGCCTTATGGTCTTTTGCAGTCTCCTTTATTTCTTATGTTCTTATGTTCTTATATATATATATATATATATATATATATATATATATATATATGTACATAAGTATATTTATATGCGTATATATATTTATATGTATATATATATATATGTATATATGTATATATACATGTATATACATACATACATATACCAAGGCTTTTTCCCCCTTCCAAGGGAGGTAGCCAAAAAGGGAAAGGCACAAAAACACTCCCACCCATTACATCCCCAAATACACTCCACACCCCTCCCACCCTCCCTCTCATCTGAGCACCTCCTGGATGACGGGTCATCCCTGCACCCTGCCCACCGCCCTGGGTCAGAAGAAGTGTCGCAAGACACAGTACATCCACAGCAAGGCCGCTTCATTTAATCGGCGACCCCCCCCTCTCCGTCCCCCTTTGCATATAAGGCGGGGACGGGGAGAAATCCCTTCGGGCTGCGTCAAAATTTACTCACACATAATACCCCACCCCCACCCCCCCGCCCATTTCTCCTCATGCAGTCACAACATCATCCATATACAACCATTCTCCACTCACCTCTGTCTTCCGTCCTCTCCCTTCCTTCCTCAACAGACATTCCCCTCTTCCCCAAAGCCCCCTTCACCCCATCCATCCACCTCATCCTAGGACGTCCCCTCATGTTCACTCCCTCCACATCTGCCTTCCATACCTCTTTTACTAGTCTTTCTTCACTCATTCTTTCCATGTGTCCAAACCATCCTAATATTCTTTCATCAACCCTATCTCCCAAATCCTTTTTCACCCCTGTTCTCCTCCTCACCTCCTTATTTCTCACTCTATCCAGACTAGTAACCCCCACCATACTTCTTAGACACCTCATCTCAAACACATTCAAACTCCTTCTCTCTTCTTCTCTTATGTTCCACGTTTCTGCCCCATACAGTGCTGTTGGCACAATCACTCCTTCATACAGTCTCCTCCTCGCATCCATTCCCAAATGTCTATTCCTCATTACACTCTTTAAACCACCAAGGCATTTACTCGCTTCTCTCAATCTACATTCTACCTCCACCTTCACTCCACCTTTTCCTGCTACACTTGCACCCAAGTATCTAAAACTATCCACTTCCTCCAGTCGCTCTCCCTTAATGTTCACTTCCAGTCTACTGCCACTTTCACCCCTTGTACATCTCATCACCTTACTTTTACCCACATTTATCTTTAGCTTTCTTCTATCACATACTCTCCCAAACTCTGCCACCAGCTTCCTCAATCCCTCCTCTGACCCTGCCACAAGCGCAGTGTCGTCCGCAAACAACAGCTGGCTCACCTCCCACTTTTCTCCATTTTCTTTAACCATCTCCAATCCATGACTCACTACCCTAGCATTCACCTCTCGCACCACCCCATCCATGTATAAGTTGAACAGCCAGGGCGACATAACGCATCCTTGACGAAGTCCCACCTTTACTTCAAACCACTCACTCTCTCCATTTCTAATCCTAACACATGCTCTACTACTCTCATAAAAACTCTTGACAGCTCCCAAAAGCTTTCCTCCTATCCCATAAATCTGCATAACCTCCCACAGTGCCTTTCTGTCTACCCTATCATAAGCCTTTTCCAGATCCATAAAAGCCCAAAAAACATCCTTCCCCTTTCCTATAGCTTTCTCACATATCTGTCTTACCACAAAGATCTGATCTACACAACCTCTACCCGTCCTAAATCCACACTGTTCCTCACCAATTACTCCTTCTGTTCCTCTCCTAATCCTCTCAATTAAGATCCTCCCATAAGCCTTCCCTACTACACTCAACAGGCTAATCCCTCTGAAATTACTACATTCACACTTGTCCCCTTTTCCCTTGTAAAGAGGAACTATACAGGCACTACTCCAGTCCTCCGGTACTCTACCCTCTCTCCAGCAAACATTAAATAACCTCACCAACCAGTCCACCATCACTAAACCTCCCTTTTTCAGACATTCTGCATGACATCCATCCAGACCAGGTGCCTTACCTGCTTTCATCATCTTTACAACTGCCTTCACCTCATCCTTCCTTATTTCTCCTCCATTCTCCTCACTCATCACTCTCATTTTCTTCGCATTTCCCACTGCAGCTATCTTTCCTTCCCTATCCTCCTTTACATTCAGCAACTCCCTAAAATATTCTGCCCATCTTCCCCTCACTGCCATCTCTTCCATTATCATCTCTCCATCTGTACCTTTTACCTTTTCTTCCCTACTTGATTCGCCTCCTCTTCCTCTCTTAATTTCTTTCCAAAACATCTTTTTATTACTTTCAAAATTTTCTGTCATACTCCTACCCCATTTCACATCTGCTCTCCTCTTTGCATCCTTTACCTTTTGCTTTACTTCTCTTTTATTTTCTTTGTACGTCTCATATGACTCCCCTGTCCTCTTTTGTAACCAATCTGTGAATGCTCGCTTCTTCTCTTCTACAACCTTCTTTGTTTCCTCATCCCACCATTCACTACCCTTTCTTCTATTTCCTCCTGTCCTTCTTGTTCCACATACCATCCTTGCACACTTTAAGACTCCCTCCTTGAACCATCCCCATTCCTCCTCCACACCCATCTCTGCTCTATCCTTTACTCCCTCCCACTCCTCCTTCAGCTTCTTTTCGTACTCCTTCTCCTTTTCCTTTTCATTCAAGGAGTTCACTCTAAGAACCTCCCTACCTTTTGTCCCTTTCCTCCTTCTCCATCTATCCTCCACTCTCAGCTTACCTTCCACCAAAAAATGATCTGATATTCCCCCACCCTCTCCCCTTAGCACATGTACATCCTTAACTCTTCCTATCATAATCCTATTTACCACTACATAATCCATTAGCGCTCTATCTACCACCCTTCCCTCCACCACCCTCTCCCATGTGTACTTATGCTTGACTTTCTTCCGAAACACTGTATTTGCTATCATCAACTCTCTTTCTAGACACATTTCCACCATCAACTCTCCACTACCATTCTTTCCTGGAACTCCACACTTCCCAACCACTCCATCGATTGGACCATTTCACACCCTAGCATTAAGGTCTCCCAGTACTATTACATTGACATTTCTTCCTAAACCCTCTATGCACTCATTTAAATCTATCCAAAAGGCCTCCCTTTCTTCCATGCTCTTCTCACTGCCCGGCCCATATGCACTTACAAAGACCCACATCTCCTACCCAGTTTCACCTTCATCCACATTATCCTTGAGGAAACCTCCTTCCACTCCACTACCCCTTTACCTATCTCCTCACTTACTAGAATAGCCACCCCTTCCCTCCCTCGCCCTCTCTTCACTCCTGATAACCTCCCACTTACACTCCCAAACTTACACTCACCCTTCCCTTTCAACTTAGTTTCACTCAAAGCCAACACATCCAACATTCTTCTCACAAACATACTACCTATCTCTTCCCTTTTACTCTCATCTGTACCACATCCACGCACATTAAAAGACCCAAACCTTAGGGTGCTGGCCCGAGGCCCTCCAGCACCCCTTATGCCTTTCCTTTTCTTTTTAGGAATCTGCCCCTTGGGGCTACAGGGAGAAGGATACCTAGTCCCTCTCCCCGTCCCTTTCTTCTCGCCTCTTACGATCCAAGTGGGAAACTTGGTGGCAGTATTCTTTTCCCCCACCACAGGGAATTCCCCCATCACAGAAAGAGAATACTCAGAGAAATGGTACAGGCCATCAACAAGGGGTTGGGGGACAGCATAACGGAGGGACAGTCGTAGTATTAAAGTGTCATCATTTCTCTATGAACAGAATTTCTTCTATCATAGACAAAATGATGTGTGGCTCTGGTCCGTAGGGGCGCCCCATATAGACCCTAAAGTATCGACTGCATGCTACTTTGCCACAATAACAAGCAGCCAATACCCCAGACGGGGTACATATCAATATAAACAACCTACAAAGTAAATATATGCAACAATAGAAAAACAGACTATAAAAACTCATAGCAATTCTATCATCCATGAATGGCCCTCATATTCTAATTGGCCTCCCAATTTATCCCATATAAATTGCATTGTTCATGGTATGTAAGGCCTTGAAAATGGCTATGTGATTGATTAACTAACCTAGGGCTCTGAACTGTAAGATTACTTAGCAATCACTTAAAGAAAAAGGCATTATTAGCAGTCTATTCAAACAATGACCATAACAAAATAATGGTACATAACTGAACCCTAAGTTCAATGAGCAAATTTCTGTATGTATATATATATACATATATGTATGTATATATATATGTATATATGTATATCAATATATATACATATATGTATATATATGTATATATGTATATATATATACATATATATATATATGTATGTATATATGTATATATGTATATATGAATATATGTATATATTTATATATGTACATATATGTATATAGGTATATGTATACACAAACACACACACACACACACACACACACACACACACATATATATATATATATATATATATATATATATATACATATATATATATATATATATATATGTATATATATGTATATATATATATGTATATGTATATATATGTATATATGTATATATGAATATATGTATATATTTATATATGTACATATATGTATATAGGTATATGTATACACAAACACACACACACACACACATATATATATATATATATATATATATATATATTTATATATATATATACATATATATATATATGTATATATATGTATATATATATATATGTAAATGTATATGTATATATATGTACATGTATATATATGTACATGTATATACATGTATATGTATATATATATATGTATATGTATATATATGTATGTGTATATATAGATACATATATATATATGTATATATATAAATATATATATGCATATATATATACATATATATATACACACACACACACACACACACATATATATATATATATATATATATATATATATATATATATATATATATATATATATATATATATACCTATATATATATAATATATACATATGTATATTCATATGTATATATGTATATATATATGTATATATATATTTCTATGTATATATATATGTGTATGTATATATGAATATATATATATATTTAAGATTATTTCAGACAAATGAGAGAGAATGCGGGTGGGGAAGGGCAAACGAAGATGTGTTAGGAATAGAGTTTATTGCCCTAACGTTGCGACCAACTTGGTCTTCTTCAGAGGACTACAGCATTACAGACGGATCACAATTCTTATATTCGTAGTGAGAGGGAACCCGCCAAGGTATGAGCGTCATGTTTTCCCTTTGGCTAACGATTTAATTATTAGGACACTTGCTGCTTTCGAGAGGCATTTAAATCCGTCTCTGTCGTTGTTGTTCTTGTTTGCGGCGATATGTGCAGCTTCCACAGTTTTTCTCATTTTCTTCTCAAATCCCTCGTGTAGAATTTCTGCGTTGTTCCAATCAGGTAGATGTCCACATTTGTCCAGGTGACGAACCAGGGAGTTAGATGTTCTATGAGCCCTGAGATCGTTTTTGTGCTCATTCAAGCGTTTATTGAACCCTCGACCTGACTCACCGAAATAAGATGATGGACAACCGTTGCATGGAATACGGTAAATGACACTGAGATTATTACGCATATTATTATGTTTCTTAAATATTTTTCCTATTTTATTGGAAGATATTTTTGCTATATTTATTCCACCTTTTAACAAATAATCATCAATAGCTATGGTGTTTGTAGAATTAGGGACAGAAATAAAATGAGACTTATCCTTTCCCGGGGTCCGGACGTTTGAGCCATCGTAGATCTTCTTGGCTTTCCTCGTTGTCCTGGTGATCAAACCTCCGGGGTATTTCAGCTTCCTAAAGGTATTCTTGATGTAAGTAAGTTCATCCTCTAGGAATTCTTCACTGCAGATACGAAAAGCTCTGAGAAAGAAACCTATTAGAACACCCGTTTTAACACGTCTGCTGTGTGCTGAAAAATAATGGACAAAGTCGTCCCTATTGGTGGGTTTCCTGTACACCGAGAAACTTACCTGTTGAGAACCTCTGTGTATCAACGTGTCTAAAAATGGTAAATTACACTCTTTTTCTAGTTCAACTGTGAATTGAATGTCTTTATTCACAGCGTTGAGTCTTCTCAACTTATTTTCTATATTAGTTCTTTTTGGAATCACCACGATTATGTCATCCACGTACCTTAACCAAGTGGTACCTCTTCCCATGATGTTGATGTATTTGTCCATTTCTAATACTTCCATGAATAAACATGCCATGACAGCAGATAATGGACTCCCCATTGCGAGACCTCTAATCTGTTTAAATTCAATGTTGTTAAACATAAAATATCCAAATTTGACACACATGGAAATAAGTTTTATATAATCAGATCTTGGGACTGGAAGGATATCATCATCGATATCTGTTGTTACTTTCTTCACTGCTTCTAGGGCATCAAAAATAGAAACATTTGTGAATAACGCTGTTATATCGAAGCTTGCCAACATTTTATCACTTACATTTAGATCTTTAAGTCTCTGAAGAAGACCAAGTTGGTCGCAACGTTAGGGCAATAAACTCTATTCCTAACACATCTTCGTTTGCCCTTCCCCACCCGCATTCTCTCTCATTTGTCTGAAATAATCTTAAATATGTCGAGAGGTGGTGGAAGAGGTGAGATGTGGAAGGAATACAGCAGAAGGCAGCGGATCACAAGCCTTACACTCCGTAGGAGATTTCTCCTGAATTGCCTCGATGAGATGGTTCTCCCTAGATCGGCTCCAAAACAGCTAAGAAGTGATGAACACCCATTCACAGACAGCGCCAGGACATACTTAGAGGAATCCTGTGAAACGTTACAGGACAAGTTGGACGAAATCAGCGATGGTAAGAGAAAGGTAACCCTACCCTTCTGGCTGGTAAGTAGATTAAATAAGGATTATGTTGTACTAGAACAAAAACTTAAACGTAGGCTACTTTGGTTATGTAATAACAGTGATTGGAACAAATTGGAAAGGAATGACTTTGTGACCAACCTTTTCAGACAGACAGCTATCTAAAGACGAGAAATTGGTACTGTCTTTGGGACTTAAATTTGATATAGGAGGAAAAGGTAAGGACTACAAGAGAAATGTGAACAATAATTATAAATGGTCTGAGAACGAAGTTGATAAAGGTTTCACCCAAGGGGTAATAACATGTTACCAAGCCTTGGCCGATTGTAATCGTTTTGTTATTCCCAAAAGATTTAGAGAAGTCCTTCAGACTTTGAGTAATGATAATGACATTATTATCACCCACGCCGACAAAGGCGGCGGAGTAATTATTTTAAATAAAATTGACTATCTGGACAAAATGTCCGATCTTTTGAATG
>NC_134783.1:712500-717500 GCF_046742065.1 Oratosquilla oratoria
AGTGAATTCGCTTAACCTGTCATTTTACGTGTTCTTACTATTGAGCATTCAGTGAATTCGCGTAACCTTCATCTATGAACATTTCAATTACACACAGTACAATTACACACATACAATTACACACAGCATAGTTTAACTTAACGACCTTTCAGTTTCGTTAGTGAGTGTTTGTGTTTAAACGACTGAGACATGAGCGAATGGTTCAGTTTTCAAAAGTGTCTGAACCACTGCTCGTCATTTTACGTGTTCTTACTATTGAGCATTCAGCGAATTCGCGTAACCTGTCATTTTACGTGTTCTTACTATTGAGCATTCAGTGAATTCGCGTAATCTTCATCTATGAACATTTCAATTACACACAGTACAATTACACACATACAATTACACACAGCATAGTTTAACTTAACGACCTTTCAGTTTCGTTAGTGAGTGTTTGTGTTTAAACGACTGAGACATGAGCGAATGGTTCAGTTTTCAAAAGTGTCTGAACCACTGCTCGTTGCTTCATTCTTCCTCTTCTTGAAGCAACTCTGACTTGTTGCTTCATTCTTCCTCTTCCTCCAGCAAAGTCAAGATGTCTATCGAGGAAAGGTTTACACAAAACCTCACGGATCATTTTAAAGAAAACAAAAAAGGATTAATTCCAAAGTGTGACTATCAGAAGACCATCGATGACCTGAAAGCAGCAGCTGATAACTCACATGCCAAGGGGTCAGTTTTCAAAAGTGTCTGAACCACTGCTCGTTGCTTCATTCTTCCTCTTCTTCAAGCAACTCTGACTTGTTGCTTCATTCTTCCTCTTCCTCCAGCAAAGTCAAGATGTCTATCGAGGAAAGGTTTACACAAAACCTCACGGATCATTTTAAAGAAAACAAAAAAGGATTAATTCCAAAGTGTGACTATCAGAAGACCATCGATAACCTGAAAGCAACAGCTGATAACTCACATGCCAAGGGGCGGCACGGATATTATCTGTTGGAGAAGTAAGTTTTCACTTCAATCTATTATTTTACTCAGTCTCTCTCTCTCTTTTTTTTCTCTCTCTCTGTCTCTCTCTGTCTCTCTCTCTCTCTCTCTCTCTCTCTCTCTCTCTCTCTCTAATTGTGTGTCTGTCTCTCTCTAATGTTAACTGTGTTTTCAGGTATGAAGTACTGTACTCCAGTGCGGGCCTACAGAAATACTGATAAAGAGACGTTCGACACGACAGGAGTCGCCACTCTACTATGTGAGCATCGAGGAGACGTTTGACGTTGTCAAGAGCGCCCACATCTCAACAGGCCATAGCGGAAGAGACCGGATGTTAAATGAATTACAAAAGAAATATGCAAACATTCCAACTAAGGCCGTTGAGCTGTTCAAGTCACTCTGTCAAGAATGCCAAAAGAAACGAAAACGGCCGATGACGAAGGGGGTTGTCGTTCGTCCAATACTCACCAAGGAATTCTCGTCAAGGGGTCAGGTGGATCTAATTGACATGCAAAGCATGCCCAGTGGATCCAACAAGAAATGGATTATGGTGTACCAGGATCACCTGACGAAGTTTTGCATCCTTCGAGCCTTGACGTCTAAAAGAGCTGCAGAGGTCGCTATTCATCTACTGGACATTTTTCTTCTCTTTGGTGCCCCCGTTATTCTCCAAAGCGATAGCGGATCCGAGTTCACTTCACAAGTCATTACAGAGCTGAAGGAAGTTTGGCCAAAACTAACACTGGTGCATGGTAAGCCTCGCCATCCCCAAAGTCAGGGGTCGGTTGAGCGCGCAAACGGTGATATTAAAGATATGCTGGTCGCATGGATGGCTGACAATGACTCACAAGACTGGCCCACGGGCATCAAGTTTGTTCAGTTCCAGAAAAACAGTGCTCTCCATTCCGGGATAAAGTGCTCTCCATATTCTGCAATGTTTGGCTGTGAGGCTCGTGTAGGACTTACTACTTCGTCTTTGCCGATGGAAGTGATTGCTCGGATGGAGACTGAGGAGGATCTTCTTGCTGTCACACCAATCAGGCCAGAATCTGACAATGACAACTCTCTCTCCCAAACTGATGGTGTTGCAAACCAGATACAAGCTACAAGTGATGAAACATCAACACATGATGTGACAGAGGATGTTCTGCTCCCAGTCGAACATGGCAGCACTACAACACAATACACTGGTGACAATGTGACAAGTCAGCCAATGACAGCTGAAATCCTTGATCTACCTACAGGACCTTCCTCGCCCACAGCAACACCATCTGCCTACAATGTTGAGAGTCCTGAAAACCACAGAGTTGCAGAACGCATCAAAGAAATCAAAAGGCGTCGTCGTGAAGCAGCCGATGCACAAACTTCTCAAGCAGAAAGGATGGTGAAAAGAAGTCGCGTAGATCTGCGAGCTAGCGAACAAGGAGACAATGTAGCTGTGCCAGTTCCACTTGTTGATCGTGGGAGAGGCGATCCTAGAAATATCCTTGGTGTCATAATTGACAGACGAGAAGACACAGACCAATACAGGATAGCCGTAAAAGCTGGTATTCTCAGTGGTCTGTATTCCAGAAATCAATTCGATCTGTGCCCTCAGCGCCTTCTAAACACTGACGACATGAACACTGAAAAAACAGTTTCACTGCGCTCGGCGGTGATTTCTCAATCCGCTTCAGGTGGACAAGGCTTCACAAGATGCAACTGTACTGGCGCCCAAAAGTGTAGTACAAGGCGATGTAAATGCCTTAAAGCTGGGCTTCTGTGTAACTCACGATGTCATAGCAGCCTCAATTGTTGTAACAAGTAACATGTCAATGGTTCTGCCATTCTTTAGAACTTTTAAATGCTTTGTTTTAGGTCGTGGAACAGTTTACGTTGTGTGTGTGTGTGTGTGTGCATGCATGAGTGCGCTCACGTGTGTTTGTGTGTGTGTGTGTGAGAGAGAGAGAGAGAGAGAGAGAGAGAGAGAGAGTTTTAACTAACTGACTGTTTGACCGATAAAATCCTGTATGTGAGAGAGAGAGAGAGTGAGAGAGAGAGAGAGAGAGAGAGAGAGAGTTTTAACTAACTGACTGTTTGACCGATAAAATTCTGTATGTGTGTGTGTGTGTGTGTGTGTGTGTGTGTGTGAGAGAGAGAGAGAGAGAGAGAGAGAGAGAGAGAGAGAGAGAGAGAGTTTTAACTAACTGACTGTTTGATAAAATAAAAAAAAATAAAAATGAAAAAAATGAAATAAAATAAAATGAAATAAAATAATGTTAATTTTATTTTTTTATCTAATTACTTACTAATATGATCGTCGCAACGTTGGCATTGATGATCAAATGAGCATCAGGGATTACGCGTAATTACTGGGACCGTAATTCAGGGATTTCGCGTAATCACTGGAAAATTCAGTGATTACGTGAAATCCCTGAGTGAAACGGGGATTACGCGTATTCACTGAAATATTCAGGGATTACGCGTAATTCCTAGGTACGTGTTCTTACTGTAACATATATACATATATATACACATATATATATACATATATATACATATATATATATATAAATATATATACATATATATATACATATACACACACACATATATACATATATATATATATATTTACATATATATATTTATATATACATATATATATAACGTATATATATATATATGTATATAAATATACACATATATATACATATGTATATATACATATATATAAATCACAGGTGAGAAATGTAGTAACACATTTGTAAATCACAACTAACACCACAGTCGGACGAAAGAAAAAGTTGCGTAAGCGGAACTATATATTTCGATTGCTACCTGCAATCCTCTTCAGTAGTACAAAGTGGCAGGGAGGAGGCTATCTTAAGTAGCAACCTCTTACAAAAGAAAGGGAACATGATAAAATGAAGAACATCACTGCCCCAACACCTAGTTGACCTGAGGTTGACACGAGGTCGGGTCAGGGGGAGGGGGAGGAAGCTTGTTGACAATATTTTTGGTGATGAATAGTCCTGAAATGATGTCTGGGGTCCATTGACCCTTGGAAATATTCATCGTGGGCAGATAATCAGTTAATGTTGATTCCACCATTTTCCTTCTGAACCCACACCCTGATTTATAAATGAGATCAGATTTCTCCCAGTCCATCCGGTGATTAAATTTATTAACGTGTTGAAACACTGCTGAATTTATTTGGCCATATCTAATCGACCTTTTGTGTTCATTTAATCTTGTCCGTAGGTCTCTCCCCGTCTGGCCAATGTATGAAAGGTTACAATCTTTACATGGAAGGGAGTAAACACCTGGGATATGTTCTTCCTTCAACCTCTGGTGAACATTAACAACTTTTTTATTAATAGTATTAGGGTAGTTATGAACTAAATTTACTTTCTCTTTGGGAAGAAACTTGGACAATTGACTGATGGACTCTGAGAAGGGGATGACTAAGTAACATAATTATCACCAAGGCAGATAAAGGGGGTAAAGTAGTTGTTTTAGACCTAGACTCGTATATTGAAAAAGCTATGGAGCTTCTTAATGATCAAAATACATACGAGAAACTCACCAAAAACCCCTTAAAAGACATGGCTGCTTCTTTTAATAAGCAAGTTCGTAAGATCACCACTAGTGAACAAGTGTCCAAACTTAAAGTTTTTACTCCCAAGCTCCCTTATTTTTATGGCCTCCCCAAGTTACATAAAGAGGGTACCCCATTAAGGCCCATTATTTCCAACAGGGGTTCTTGTTCCAGCAAACTCTCTAAATGGCTTGCGGGTTTATTATCACCATTTGTGGGCAAATTTTCCAATTCCCATTTGAAACATTCAGAAGATTTCATCCAGAAAATAAAGGAGATTAACATAGTAGGCCGTCGCTTATTAAGTCTTGATATTGTCTCATTATTTACGAACATTTGTGTTGATGATGTTTTGTCCTTTCTAGAAACTAAGCTACAACCATTCCAAGACAAATTCCCCCTTCCAGTTTCCAAAATCATTGCTCTTGTACGCACCTGCGTGTCATCTAATGTC
>NC_134783.1:727500-740000 GCF_046742065.1 Oratosquilla oratoria
ATCTGCACATGACAGCCAAGTGCTAAAGTCAACTTCACTTTATAAGAAAATCCAAAACGGTGACCTAAATTATTTCCCATCACCACAATATCATATTGTAGGAGACTCTGCCTTTGGAGTCCAAAAGCATGTAATGGTACCATTTAAGAACTCTGGAAACTTATCGCAAGCACAAATTCTCTTCAATACTAAACTCTCTAAAGCAAGAGTTACCATTGAAAATGCTTTTGGTTTCTTAAAAGGTAGGTTTCGGCGATTGAAGCATGTAGATGCCGATATTCTTCGGATACCTAAAATAATAAAAGCATGCTGTGTTCTTCACAACATATCAATAACTCAGCCTGATGAAATTAACATCCTCGAGAGGGAAGGGCTGGTGGATAACGCTGTTGAGTATTTCAGTTCTTCATTGTTGTCTGCCCTGCCACGAGACCAGGCTGGTGTGCTAAAAAGGCAGGCAATAGTGGCAATGCTACAGTGAGTGACAGGAAAAAGTAAAAGCAACCTGGAATATGACTGTTTAGGGTTTCAATAATTAGCCAAAATATATTGTTTTTTACATTTCTTTATATGTTACAAAAATATACAAAATTCACATATATGTACATGGTTTTTATTGATTGTGCCTCCCAAAATTGTGTAAAAGTGTTTTGACTCACTCTGAAATCCTCTTCAAGTGTGACGTGGCACATATAATTGGATGTACTTTTGCTTGTGTTCATATGGTAGGTTGGAGGGAATGCAGAGGGCAATGGAGGCAGGAAGGGTGTCAGAACCGGTAACTGAAGTCTTTCTGACAAGTCAGAGACCACAAGGGTGACTTCAGTTACCGGTTCTGACACCCTTCCTGCCTCCGTTGCCCTCTGCATTCTCTCCAACCTACCATTCTACCATTTCAATGCAAGCACCAGTACATCCAATTATATGTGCCACATCACACCTGAAGAGGAGTTCAGAGAGTCAAAACATTGTGTTATAGTCATTTGTCACCATGTAGTTATTTGGTATTATATTTTATTACAAAATCACTCATTGTTTTGTCTGCGCTCTAATTCAATTCTTTTTAATCTTAGGATATTCAACCTCTCCCTCTTTATCTCCATGTCCATTTCGAGGCGTTCTCTATCACGTACCGCAATGCAAGACAAAAGTTCTTTTAGTTCTGCCATACTGTTTTGTTGTTTATCACTAGATGTTTTCAGTGTAGTTTTCATATCTTTCACGCACAATAACAGTTCCTTTCTGTCTGCAGAGGGTCTTAAGCTTCTGGTTCTTGTTCTTGTTCTTCTTGGGGGTGGGGGTGGGACATTCCCTCGGGCTGCAGGTGGCTCCTCACGTGTGGCTGGAGCAGGCTGTGGGGCTTGTGAGGCATGAGCAGGCTGAGGATCTGGTGGTGATGCTTGAGGAGGAGTTGGGGCACGTTGCGAGGCTTCACCATGCTGAGGGTCTAGTAGTGAGGCTTGAGTGGCTCCTGGAGTGGCTGGAATGTTTAACACTGGTGAGGCTTGTGTGGCTGGGTCTTCTTCCACAGGGTTGTCAACCTCCATTTCTGCCACACTCCTAGTACCCACTTCTGTGCCCTCCAACACACACAGATCTGGCCGGGACAGGGGACGATTCTTCAGAATTGAAGACAGGAGATTGTAAAATCGTGGCTCAGTCTTCTTTCCCCTCCCACTTGCCTTCTTGTAGTCCTCATAATGATGGAATATTGATTTGAGGTTGCGCCACTTGCCCTCAACTTGTCTCAGTTCCACGCCTGGGATCTAATTTTGGGGAAAAGTCAAAGTGGAATTAATATTTTTCAATATTAATTGATACATACATCTTTTCATCATATGGATTCCTAAACACACATTTGACAGAGAGAGGTCATTAATTGGGAAGCACATAAAGTAATGGTCTGGTTAACCATTTTTAAACCAAAAATATGTGAAGAATTTTTTTAGGTTCATAGCATACAAAACACAGACATAGAGCAGGGGCACTACAGTCTTGGAGTGCAGATCACACTGTGAATAACAGTGTGATGCTTCATGACGATGGTACCTTAACCTTGAGTAGGAAAATGGAATGAAGTAATGATGAAGCACTGAAATTATAATACAGAATCCAGTTACCATACCCATGCTGTCACTTAAAAAGCTATTAATATTCATACGTGCATGTACAAAATCATGTACGAATCAAGCAGTTGGCAACCAGCTTCCCAATATCAAAGGCAGGTAACACTGAGAGGCTACCCATTATAACATAAGGACCTGACACATAGCATATGCCACATACAGAAAAGCATCATTGGTGGTAGGCAACATCCAGACAGGAACATATTTCGTGCACTGCTTACATAATAGACATGCATACAGCATAACATTTTTCATTTAACTAATACCTCAATGTGATGCAGTTGGATGCCTGCTAGTCCCTGGAGGAAAAAAAATATATTAAATGTGATACTGCAGCTGTAATGAATTGTGGTTACTAACAGATTATTATGGCGAATATCAATAAGAAAATGAACTCACATGGCCTACATAATAACTTACCAATTCCTGCAACACTCTGGTGATGTCCTTCCACACAACGGCCTTTGTAGTTTTCTTGTCATTTAGGCGCGTGTAGTTTGCCTTGACAAGTTGCAGGAGTGCTTCTGTAGCCTCATAATTCCACAGTTCTTTCACCTTCCCTCCCTTCCCTGAAAAATTAGGCACTCATTATAGTAAGGAAGTCATATCATTTCAAGTGCAAAATTATACAGGATATAAGAAACAGTGAAGAAAAAATACATGTGTGACCTACATGTATATTTAGAAGCACAACACAATACTAAAGACTGACATAGTCATGCCACAAGGGCCTAAACATACAAAAATTAGAGGCTACCCTATGGTCAAGCTTTACTGTTTGGAAGAAACAATCTGTGGGACTGTTTACATAGAGTTTCATCCAAAGAATGACAGTACTGATGTATGCCCTGGCATACATGATTATTTTGTATTGTAATATTTCAGTATAAGTGTCCAACCAATACCACTAATTTACTTACTCTGTTTTCGGACACCCTCCTCTGTGAGTGATTCACGTGGTTCTGGGTTGTCCACTTCTTCTTCATCCTCTGAAGGGGAACAAAGTACTTATGTAGGAACAAGAAAAAAAAAAAGGTACAGAAAATTCTCCAATATTCTGGTGAGTATAGTAACATGGCAGAGACAGGAATTGATTTGGAAAGATGAATACTGGTTATGAATGTGATATTGGTGCTATGTATAAAAAAGAATTCAAAATAATACCAACAATATAAACTGCATGTGCTTTGAAACATGTATGTACTTTGGGCATTGTCAAGGATAAAATTACTAAGTATATAATAACATAAAATCGTTTATCATAATGTATTTATGATGGTATGTACAATGTACAGCCCTACACTAAAATTAAGGTCCTTGAACAGGCTGAAACTATTTACTGTAATAATATAAGAGGAGATAATTCTAGGCAAGGCTCTATTTAAAACATTGAATTACCGTATTCACATTCCACGAAGGTTCAATGTTGTGGATGTGATTTTTCTGTAAGTACGTACCACAGTCAACAGCAGGTACTGGTAGTGCCACATCAAGTGTACATAAGTCGCTGCTGTCCTCCATACTACCAGAGGCTCCAACCACTTCTGCAAATACAGTATTGGTGCTCATTTCAAAAAGAAAATACTGTACATGTATATTCAAGATGGACACCAAGGAATGTTTAGATTGTTCATACCTTATTTCACAATCCATACACGAAAACAATAATAATTATAATAATAATATTAATGAAACTTACCGTAAGATGGTCCTGCCTGAGCCTTGAAGCAGCATGTTTTCATTATTTTTTACCCATTACAGGTGATGTAGGCAGTGTCCAGTAATACAAAAGATGCAATGGAAACCGTTACACTATAACAAAATACTTTTCATTCATTACTTACAGTTCTCGCTCCATGTTGGTGGAAATTTTGGGGATAAATGGTTGGAGTGAAATCTTAGCAGTTACAGCAGTAGAGCGTCCATGATGTACGCAATGTTCGTGTTATCTCAGCAGCATTTCAAAACAAATATAATTTCTCCGATATATTTGCTTTAATACGGATGTCAATAGCATACAGCAATAAGGTAATCCTTTAATTCTTATTTTTCAGCAAGTATTATACGGAAATATAACATAAACTACACCAAGTTTACATAACTGGAAGACGAAGTCACAACCACATGAACTGACACGGACGTCCCTCACTCGACATATGTCTGAACAGTGTTGACGTATCACAAGACAACACAACCATTTATTTCAAGTCTTATGGACAATTCTTTTGAATTCTAATGCCAGGAACAAGTTACTACTTTGATCTTCTTTTCATATAAAACAATTATCATAATCCTTAGGGCCTCAGAATTGTAATTATTGAATGTGATAGGAATGGCAATACCTTCCAGCCAATCAGAGTGCGTGTTTGCTATTCCGAGAATATTCGCTGCCGTATTATCAAACGCCTGTCCCAGTCGTTTGATAAAACCAAGCAAGAACATCAAACAGTTTTGATAGCGTTTGATATTCTGATGCGCTGGTAAAAACGTCTATGGTTTGGGAGATTATGTGATAGAAGAAAGCTAAAGATAAATGTGGGTAAAAGTAAGGTGATGAGATGTACAAGGGGTGAAAGTGGCAGTAGACTGGAAGTAAGAATTAAGGGAGAGCGACTGGAAAAAGTGGATAGTTTTAGATACTTGGTTGCAAATGTGGCAGGAAAAGGTGGAGTGAAGGTGGAGGTAGAATTTAGATTGAGAGAAGCGAGTAAATGCCTTGGTGGATTGAAAAGTGTAATGAGGAATAGACATTTGGGAATGGATGCTAAGAGGAGACTGTATGAAGGAGTGATTGTGCCAACAGCACTGTATGGGGCAGAAATATGTAGCATAAGAGAGGAAGAGAGAAGGAGTTTGAATGTGTTTGAGATGAGGTATCTGAGAAGTATGATGGGTGTTACTAGGCTAGATAGAGTGAGAAATGAGGAGGTGAGGAGAAGAACGGGGGTGGAAAGGGACTTAGGAGATAGGGTTGATGAAAGAGTATTAGGATGGTTTGGACACATGGGAAGAATGAGTGAAGAAAGAATAGTAAAAGGGGTATGGAAGGCAGATGTGGAGGGAGTGAACAAGAGGGGACGTCCTAGGATAAGGTGGATGGATGAGGTGAAGGGGGCATTGGGGAAGAGGGGAATGTCAGGTTGAGGAAGGACGGGAGAGGACAGAAGACAATGGTGTATGGAGAATGGTTGTATATGGATGATATTGTGATGCATGAGGTGGAATGGACGGGGGTATGGGGAGTGAGGTAGTGTGTGTGAGCAAAATTTGACGCAGCCCGAAGGGATTTCTCCCCGTCTTCTCCTTTTATGCATGGGGGGACGAAGAGGGGGGGTCACCGATTTAATGAAGCGGCCTTGCTGTGGATGTGCTGTGTCTTGCGACACTGCTTCTAACCCAGGGCAGTGGACAAGGTGCAGGGATGACCCGTCATCCAGGAGGTGCTAAGATAAGAGGGAGGGTGAAGGGGTGTGGAGTGTTTTCAGGGATGGAATGGGTGGGAATGATTCTATGCCTTTTCTTTTTTGGCTACCTCCCTTGTAAGGGGAGAAAGCCTTGGTATATGTATGTATATATATGTATATGTATATATTTGCATATGTGTATATATATGTATATATATGCATATATATATGTATATATATGTATATATGTGTATATGTATATATGTATATATATGTATATATGTATATATATACATATATATATATGTATATGTATATATGTATTTATTTATATATATATATGTAAATATAGATATATATCTTATATACGTATATATATATATATATGTATATGTATTTGTGTATGTATATGTATGTACGTATGTATATATATGTGTATATATATGTATATATATATTTATATATATATGTATATATATATGTACATATATATATATGTAATATATATACGTATGTATATATATGCATGTATATATATATATATATATATATATATATGTATTTATATGTATATATATATACCTATATATATATATACATATATATATAAATACATATATATATACATAAATATGTATATATATGTATATATATATGTGTATACGTATATGTATATATGTATATGTATATGTATATATGTATGTATATATCGATAATTTTTATGACAGTTGCATGCGGGGCTCGAACCCGCTGTACTCGGCTATCCGTAAATTACCTGTACGGCGCCCTAGACCACTACACCACAGAGACTATAAAATCCTTGAAACCTGGAATCGAATTCCTGTATTACTCAAGGACCAGCCCACCAGTGGTGTGGGGTAAGGACCGGGACGAACCCCTTTCACGCTTATCGTCATTGTAACTATGAGAAAAATACGCTAATGCCAGCGACATCAAACCGATAATTTTTATGACAGTTGCATGCGGGGCTCGAACCCGCTGTACTCGGCTATCCGTAAATTACCTGTACGGCGCCCTAGACCACTACACCACAGAGACTATAAAATCCTTGAAACCTGGAATCGAACTGATTCCCGAGGGAAGGAAGATCACTTATTACGGCGATCCGAATTCCTGTATTACTCAAGGACCAGCCCACCAGTGGTGTGGGGTAAGGACCGGGACGAACCTCTTTCACGCTTATCGCCATTGTAACTATGAGAGAAATACGCTAATGGCAGCGACATCAAACCGATAATTTTTATGACAGTTGCATGCGGGGCTCGAACCCGCTGTACTCGGCTATCCGTAAATTACCTGTACGGCGCCCTAGACCACTACACCACAGAGACTATAAAATCCTTGAAACCTGGAATCGAACTGATTCCCGAGGGAAGGAAGATCACTTATTACGTCCCGGTCCTTACCTCACACCACTGGTGGGCTGGTCCTTGAGTAATACAGGAATTCGGATCGCCGTAATAAGTGATCTTCCTTCCCTCGGGAATCAGTTCGATTCCAGGTTTCAAGGATTTTATAGTCTCTGTGGTGTAGTGGTCTAGGGCGCCGTACAGGTAATTTACGGATAGCCGAGTACAGCGGGTTCGAGCCCCGCATGCAACTGTCATAAAAATTATCGGTTTGATGTCGCTGCCATTAGCGTATTTCTCTCATATATATGTATATGTATATATGTATGTATATGTATATATGTATGTATATGTATATATATATATATGTATTCTTGTACATCTTACCTTGTATCTATCTGCTGAAGAGGACCACAGTAGTGTTCGAAATATACAGTTCGTCTGTTTCTTTTGCTTTGTTTCTCCAACAGTGGGTAATTAAAACATTTTACTAAATGTGCTACTACATTACGTCTTGTGAAATTTACACCCACGATGGAACCCTCTCCGCTCCTCCTCCTTGCACATAGGGAAGGCCTCATACCAGCTTTTAGACTACTTGAATCTGCTTTAATTTCCAGTAAGAAGAAGAAGAACCAACGCCAATTTTTAGTGAAGTGTTTAGAAGAACAAGTGTGTCCCATATCCTTTGGATTCCATAAGTACAACCATTTGGGATTTAGTTTTCCCAGTTACATCAAAGAGTTTTTGAAAGAACGTATCAAACTTGCGTCTTTGGAGAGTGACGCTGCTTACCTCCGAGTAAGATCTTCCACCAGGACCCTTAAGTTATTATGTCCTGATGACCTAACATACAAATTTCTCTCTAGATTTGCCATTGGCAAAGCCACACATATTAGTGATAAACATTCAGTGATTCTTAGCAAGAAATTAACAAGTTTGTGTAACAACAGTGTTTGGTCCAAATTTTCTCTCACTGACAATGTGGTGAATATTTCAAATTTATCCCTTACACAACTTGAACTGGAAGTGTTAGGACTTGCTATCAGTTTTGCCATGAAACCTAATAAACATCAGGCTCTTGATTATATTGTTGGATTTGACAAGTTTTTGGCTTCGAATGAATATGATAAGGACTTACTATGCTTAAAAGGTGTTTTGTTACAAGTTATTATGAATTGTTTTAGTGAAGGATGCGGTTTACCTAAACGCTACAAAACCGCAGTAGAAAATCTCTCTAGACGTAAAAATGTCATCATCACTAAGGCAGATAAAGGGGGTAAAATAGTAATTATTAATGAATCAGATTATAATTCGAAAGTATTTGACCTATTAGAGGACAGAGAGACTTATGAACAGCTGACCAAAAACCCACTTAAAAACACAGTGACTGATTTCAACAAACAAGCGCGGTGGATAGTTGGAAATGAGTTTTTCAATAATAATTTTCTAGTGATTAACCCTCAGTTACCTAACTTTTACGGTCTCTCTAAAATTCATAAAGAGGGAATCCCACTTAGACCTATAATTTCCAACAGGAATTCGTGCACAAACAGATTGTCCAAATGGCTCACTCGCTTACTTTCGCCGTTCGTGGGTACTTTTCCAATTCACATATTAAGCATTCGGAGGATTTCATCAATAAAATCAAGCAACACAATATACCTGCTAATAGTAAATTACTAAGCCTCGACATAGTCTCTCTCTTCACTAACGTCAATACAGATGAAGTATTAAATTTCTTGGAAACCAAACTACATCCATACCATGAACAATTCCCCTTGCCTATTCCTAAAATCTTAAAATTAATCAAACTATGTATCACAACTAATGTTTTTTCCTTCAAAGATAATTTTTTCAAGCAAAAGTTTGGATGTAGTATGGGCTCTAATCTCTCCCCAGTATTATCTAACCTTTATATGGAATACTTCGAAACCGTGTTGCTACCGGACATAAAACCACCCGACATGATCTGGTTTAGATACGTTGATGATATTTTTACGTTTTGGGACGATAGTTGGGGACCATGTAATGACTTTCACTTCAAACTTAATAATTTGTTACCTAGTATAAAATTTAAAGTCGAATGGGAAGAGGACAACAGCATTCCCTTTCTGGATATACTAGTGATCAGAAGTCATGGACCTTTGGATTTTACAGTATATAGAAAGCCCACGCATACTGGTAGTTATTTACATTTTTTTAGTTACCATCCAGAAAAGGTTAAACTAAGTGTTGCTTCGGGCCTCTATTTAAGAGCATTAAGAATTTGTAGCGTTCAATTTTTAAATAAAGAATTAGACACAATAAACTTACAATTGAGCAAATTAGGTTATCCAACTTGGTTGTTGACTAAAGCTCTTAGCAAGGCAAAAATCAGCTACTATAAGAACTCTTCCCAAACAAACAACCAGCACAATTGGGACAATACTTGTATAAAGATCCCATACAACCATTTATTGGACGAAGCTTCTAACATGTTACCACAAGATAAAATTAAATTGGTCTTCAACTATCCTAATAAAAATTTTCATAAAGTAGTAAATATACATCATAAACCCAAAACAAATAATAACCCAGGAGTATATAAACTACCTTGTAAAGATTGTAATGAGGTCTACTGGGGTCAAACTGGTAGGGACCTCAATACCAGAGTAAAAGAACACAAAAACTCTGTCAGGTATGCACAAAACAACTCCGCGGTCTTCCTCCATACATCAACAAAGGATCACCGCATAGATTGGAACAATCCAGAAATCATTTATAAATCTAATTGTAGATTCAGAAGAAAGATAGTTGAATCTTTCCTCATTAAACACTTGCCAAATTTCAATACATCTTAAGGGCAATGGTCACCTGATTGTATAATGCTGTGAATAAAATATTGCCATCACCGAATCCGCCCCACCTCGGACACGTGACTTGAGCCACCTCCCCTTGTTCCTACTTTGTACCTCTCTCATTGTATATATTCTTGTACATCTTACCTTGTATCCATCTGCTGAAGAGGACCACAGTAGTGGTCGAAATATACAGTTCGTCTGTTTCTTTTGCTTTGTTTCTCCGACAGTGGGTAATTAAAACATGTATGTATATGTATATTTGTATATATACATGTATATATGTATGTATATGTATATATGTATGTATATCTATATATGTATGTATGTGTATATATATATATATATATATATATGTATGTATATGTACATATGTATATATATATATATGTATATATATGTATGTATATATATATGTACATATGAATATATACATATGTATATATATATATATATGCATATATATATGTATATATATAAATGTATATATATGTATATATATATATGTATATATGTATATATATGGATATATGTATATATATATGTATATATATATATATATGTATATATATATATATGTATATATATGTAAATATATATATGTATATATATTGCTGATAACCACAGGGAAAAAACGGAAAAGAAATCTAGTTTTCTTTTCCGTTTTTTCCCTGTGGTTATCAGCAATCTTTTGGATCACGTGGTGTTGTGATCTTTTTGCATGTATATATATATATATGTACGTATATGTATATATATGTATACATACATATATATATATATATATATATATATGTATGTATATATATACATATATATAAAAATTTGTGTATACATATATGCATATATATATGTATATATATATAGGTATATATACATGTACAAATATATATATATATATATATTATATATATATGTATATATATATATATGTATATATGTATATGTATATATATATGTACATATATCAATGTATATGAATATATGTATATTTATGTATATATATATATATATATATATATATACATATATATATGTTGATTTAAACTATGACAAATGTAACTGAAGGAGGAGAAAATATACGAGGAATAATGGAAGAATTTTACTGCCTTAACGTTTCGACCCTTAGGGTCTTGATCACAAAGCATAACACAAAAGTATAACATATCACCTCACAGGGTGCCTGGGACAGGTCGTCGTTATCGGAACATTTGTCCGTTGGTTTTCATCCACTATCTTGTAGCTCTTGCCAAGCATATGAAACCATCTCTATGGTTGATGTAATTATTAGTATTAATATATATATATATATATATATATATATATATATAATATATTAATATCTGGTGACCATTGGCCTTTTGAGATGTTAAAATTCGGGAATTGTTTTATTAAGGAAGATTAAATTATCTTCCTTTTGTAACTACATTTGGATTTGAAAATGGTTTTTGCCTCGTCCCAATTTATTCTGTGATTGTTGTTGGCTACGTGTTGAAATACCGCGGAGTTATGTTGAGCATATTCAACTGAGTTTTTATGTTCTTTAATTCTCGTTTTTAATTCTCTGCCCATTTGTCCCCAGTACACTTCATCACAATCTGAGCAAGGTATTTTGTAAACTCCCGGAGTTTACAAACTCGCGGAGTTAAATATGCTCAACATAACTCCGCGGTATTTCAACACGTAGCCAACAACAATCACAGAATAAATTGGGACGAGGCAAAAACCATTTTCAAATCCAAATGTAGTTACAAAAGGAAGATAATTGAATCTTCCTTAATAAAACAATTCCCGAATTTTAACATCTCAAAAGGCCAATGGTCACCAGATTACATAACCACCTTGGCAGTTGATAAATTATTTCCCCATATTGTAAAAGCGGACGATTTACCACATAACCCGCACAACAATATAGATGCCACTTGAGTTGACTTGTCCATGTTCCCTAACTTTACCTCTCTCATCTGTATATGATATGTGTATGTTCTCTTGTCTATGTATTCCGCGTGAAGAGGATCACAGCAAGTGATCGAAATATACGGAAATCCGTTATTTTCTTCTTTTCTTAAATCCAAATAATAGTGGGTTCTTAGTGCATATATATATATATATATATATATATATATACATATATGTATATACATATATGTTGATTTAAACTATGACAAATGTAACTGACGGTGGAGAAAATATACGAGGAATAATGGAAGAATTTTACTGCCTTAACGTTTCGACCCTTTGGGTCTTGATCACAAAGCATAACACAAAAGTATAACATGGACATTTTATACACATACATGTCACCTCGCAGGGTGCCTGGGAAAGGCCGTCGTGCTCGGAACATTTGTCCGTTTGTTTTCATCCACTATCAATAAACTTGTAGCTCTTGCCAAGCATATAGAACCATCTCTATGGTTGATGTTATTATTAGTATTAATATAGGCTGCTTCTATTGTTTTTCTTAATTTCTTTGTTGAACCTTTATTTATTATAATTGTATTGTCCCAGTTCGGAGGGTGGTCATGTGTATATATGTGTCTTACTATAGAATTAGAGAGCCTGTGGGTTCTTAAATAATTTTTGTGTTCATATAAAAAAAAATTCTAATAAACGACCTGTTTCACTAAAATATGAGGATGGGCAATTTTTACAAGGTATTTTATAGACAATACTGTTTTCATTCGTATGGTTATTATAATCACGCGTTACCAAATGTCCCACTTTGCCACCTGATGTTCTTGCTATATCTATATCTGCTTT
>NC_134783.1:745000-747500 GCF_046742065.1 Oratosquilla oratoria
CATCCTGACCGTAGTCGATGTGCTAACCCGCTTCCTGGTCGCTGTACCTATAAATTCAAAGGAAGCGAGGACAGTAGCCCGATCCTTTTTACAGAATGCCCTAGCCATACATGGCGCTCCAAGGCAGGTAATCTCAGATGGCGGTGGTGAATTCATGAACGAGACGTTCAAAGAGGTGATGGCGATGGCAAACATCAGCCACCACAAAATCACCCCTATGCATCCCTCGAGTAATGGCATAGTTGAAAGGGTAAATGGTACAATTATAAAGATCTTACGGTCCCTAGTTCAGGATAATCAAACCGGCTGGGACCAGATGCTTCCTCTGGCGGTGTTGGCGTACAATTCCGCGTACCATAGAGTCCTCAGAGATTCCCCTCATTTCCTCCTTTTTCACAGAGACCCTGTCCTACCTATAACTGAGTTCACCAGGCCAAGTGCCCCTTGGTACAACGCCGAAAACCTTGCAGCCGAAACAATGGCGTTAGCAAATGCATGTTTCGATAGGTGCCAAAAGTTCATAGAGGCTGCCACTATTGACAGGCACACGAAACGGCCCAGGGCTAGAGTAAAGCAGCTCGCCCTTGGTGATAGAGTGTACGTAACCACAAAACCTAGACAGGGGGTGTCAAAGAAACTGCAGCCATTATACCAAGGCCCCTATAGAGTAATCAGAAGGGTGAGCGATGTCATTTATGCCATCAAGCATATCAAGTCGGGACGTGAGTTCTGTGTCCACACGGACCGGATCAAACCCGAGGGCAATCTCTCTGTGTGTGAGAATAAGAACGTACGACGCGCATTCCCCACACATGAGCAAGAGGTTACAGACCTACTCCAGGATAGCGATGGGTGCACTAATCCTGAGTAGCGAGTCTGACCCCTCCGAGTGACACCACTCGTGAAAAGGATTTCAAACCTTCCATCAGAGTAGAGACTTTCTCTTCGCACCTGCCGTCATTTGGCAGCGATCAGGTACATATTAGTTTTCTTGCTTTGCATTATTTCCCCTAGTGTCTGAAATATTTCATGATAATAATGTTGTTGTATATACATATTCCTTAGGAGTGTGATCCACTCGTTACCCCCCCCCCCTCTTCTGTGCAAAGTTTCTGCCGCTGCTCATTTTTACAGCTCTGCAAAGCATAAGTCTGTAGCAGGCAGCTCAATGCCTTGTGGCATGAAGTGGTTGGAGGTCCGCAGAGCGTCGACAGGATGAACCAGCACTTGCCCGCAAACGAACCAGGTTGACGGAAGACATTTGGATTAGACACAGCCCTGTGACCTCTCCGTGTACCACATCCACGTAAGTTGGAACCTGTCATGTCCATATTTAATTCTTTCCCTTTTTATTTGTGCACACATTCCCCATTTGTGAAAATATCAATATACTTCCTTCGCACCCTGCCTCGGTTGCATGACAGCTACCCCCCCCCCCCTCTGGGACAAGATTCTGCTGTTGTTGTTTTTTACAGGTTGCCCGTTTCTGCTGGTCGTGGGACGTAGAACACCTCTCAGATGCCGAGAGGGCTAAGCACCGCAACGTGAAGGACACCAGCCCCTTCTCATGACAACACCATCGCCTGCAGAGGGGCAGAAGCCCTTGTATCTTTATTTCCCATTTTTGTTATTTTGTTCGTTGGCATTTTGCCGCGGAGGGTTTTTTCATCGTAGTGATTGACGTAACTAGGCGACCCATTCGTGGTGGGCCACCTCTTCACGTCGTACACACCGGTTTTTCCCTCACGCTGAATTGTATTTGTGTTCGGCGGCTGTCGCTGCCTATGGTTGGCAGGGGGAGGGATGTGGCATGAGTAAGGCAACGCCGAGAGTGGCGTTACTATTTTGTCAAGCGTCACGCTAGGTCACGTGTGCTCGTAGCGTTCCCGCGATAGGTCAGCGTGGGACGCGACCTAGTTACTATTATTCTGCGGCGCGTCATCACGTGACCCAGATGCTAGCAACTGATTGGCGGACGCGCTAGGGACGCTCAGGGCGCCTAGCCAGCGGCCGGACAATAGCAGACTCTCTCTGACTACGCTACTAGACAGACGTGAGTCAAGCGGGGTGCTGGTTACAGGACACAAAGAGTAAGTGTGGTATTCTATTCACAGTGCCGATTAGTTCTCTCCCCCATTAAGCCTACGATACACATTTCATATTCTGTGCTACATAATAAAAGAGCCAACACATTCTACGTGTTTTTTAGTCATTTAGCCTAACCATTCGGACACCTTACCATATATATATGTATATAAATATATATGTATATGTATATATATATGTATATATATATATGTATATATGTATATATATATATGTATATATGTATATATATATGTATATATATGTATATATATATGTATATATATATGTGATGAATGGTTTAGACAGATGAGAGACTGGGTGAAGGAAGAATAAGCGAAGATGGGCTGGAACTTTTCGTATATATATATGTATATATATATATATGTGTGTGTATATGTATATATATATATAT
>NC_134783.1:752500-760000 GCF_046742065.1 Oratosquilla oratoria
AATACAGAACATCACTGCCCCAACCCTAGTTGACCTGAGGCTGACACGAGGTCGGGTCAGGGGGAGGGGGAGGAAGCTTGTTGACAATATTTTTGGTGATGAATAGTCCTGAAATGATGTCTGGGGTCCATTGACCCTTGGAAATATTCATCGTGGGCAGATAATCAATTAATGTTGATTCCACCATTTTCCTTCTGAAAATATTGTCAACAAGCTTCCTCCCCCTCCCCCTGACCCGACCTCGTGTCAGCCTCAGGTCAACTAGGGTTGGGGCAGTGATGTTCTGTATTTTCTCATGTTCCCTTTCTTTTGTAAGAGGTTGCTACTTAAGATAGCCTCCTCCCTGCCACTTTGTACTACTGAAGAGGATTGCAGGTAGCAATCGAAATATATAGTTCCGCTTACGCAACTTTTTCTTTCGTCCGACTGTGGTGTTAGTTGTGATGTATATATATGTATATATATATATATATATGTATATATATGTATATATATATGTATATATATGTATACATATTTATATATACATGTGTATATATGTATATATACATATGTATATATATGCATACTTTATATATATATATATAAATATATATATATATATATATATACACATATATATAGCTTCTTAGCTTGCTTGTGGTAGTCCCTCGGTAACGAAGATGACGCACTTATCCCCTGAATGATGATTAGTAAAAGGATTAGAATTGTAGTTACAATAAAAACAATAATAGCAGTAGTAAACAGCAGTATCAGCATTAATCATGGTTTAATGCTTATTACATCTTTGGTATAGTAGTTTTGATATCAGTTTTAGGATCTAGTTTCTTTGAAGGTGAATTCTTTGGTGACTTCTTAGGCCAAACTCGGAGGCACAGATCCTACCGCAAGTGGGACAGGGAATTCCTTGTGCCGGGTTAACGTTAATAAGACCTCGTGCCATGCGTTCATGTCTGTGGTTTTGTCGCTCGATCCTGATATTTGTGCGAGCAGCTTCAAATATGTCGACAGCCTGATGGACTGTTAATCTCCAGCTTTCTCGGTCACTGGCCAGAGTTTCAAGTTGGTCAACAGAGATGTTGCATTGTTTGAGGGTGGCCTTTATTTGGTCTTTAAACCGCTTTTTTGGTCCTCCCGGAAAGCGGTTTCCATCCCTCAGCTCGCCGTATAGTATTTGACGTGAGAGGCGACATTCAGGCATTCTGATCACATGACCGATCCACCGGAGCTGGCGACGTACTATCATTGATTCAATACTGATGGTTGAAGCATTTTGTAAGATATTTACATGAGAGATTCGGTCACGCCATGTGATGTTAAGGATATTTTGAAGACAGCGTATATGAAACCCTTCAGGTCTTCTGATTTGGGCCTTGTATAAGGTCCAAGTTTCACTGCCAAATAGTAAGATGGATAGACAGATTGCCTGATAAACCTTAATTTTAGTCTGCACAGTTAGATCACGGCTTAGGAAGACGCGTTTGAATAATTTTCCAAAGCTTGAGCTTGCCAATCTAATCCTGGTCTGGATTTCATTTTCTGTGTCACAAGTTGCAGAGAGAATGCTGCCGAGATACTTGAAAGACTCAACGGTTTTCAAATCTTCACCACCGATGGTAAATGGTGGTATTAGGACGGCGGTGTTGTGTTGTATTGGGAGCACCTCAGTTTTACTGGCATTGACAACCAGACCACCTGCTGAGTAGATACTATTTACTGTATCCAAATTTCTTTGAAGAGATTGAGGGTTAAGTGCAGGGTAGGCGGCATCATCAGCATATTGCATATCAAATACATAAGCAGTGCGGGCTTTTGTCTTAGCCTTGAGACGCTGGGGGTTGAACAGGTTACCATCAAGGCGGTAGTTGATGGCTACGCTGTCGTTTACATCAGATTCATACCTTGCAAGTAGAGTAACGGCTGCTAGATATATGTTGAAGATGGTAGGTGCAAGAACACACCCTTGTTTGACACCAACGGTAACAGAAAACGAGTTCGAGATATTTCCGCCCATACAGACACGGGCAGTCATACCATCATGAAAAGCCCTGATGATGGCCATGAATTTAGGTGGGCAGCCACATTTAACCATCACCCTCCATATCATTTCCCTGTTGATGGTGTCGAAAGCTTTTGCAAGGTCTACAAAGGCTATGAATAGATCTTGGTTCTGCTCTCTGCTCTTTTCCATCAGTTGCCTAGCCACAAAGATCATGTCAGTGGTACCTCTGTCTTTTCTGAAGCCGCACTGTGATTCAGGCAGGATAGTCTCTGTGACAGAGTCTAGTAGACGGAATAAAAGTATTCGTGCAAATACTTTGCCCGCAACGTCAAGCAGGGATATCCCTCGATAATTCCCGCATTCCGATTTCTGGCCTTTCCTCCCAGAAAATTTGAATCATCAAGTGGAGGCGTTTCATCACGATGTGGCCACCAATCTTGAAGAGCTCTCCCGGGATTCCGTCAGGGCCTGGTGCTTTATTGTTTTTCAGGCTATTGCAAGCCTTTAAGGTCTCGGTGAAGGACGGTGTTTGGTCCAGATTATTAAGTAATGGTAAGTTAGGAAGCCGGTCAGCGAATGTAGGGTCTATGGGGTTGTTCTGGTTCAGAAGGCTGCTTAGGTATTCAACCCAGCGATCTAGAATGCCATTTTTGTCTTTGATCAGAGTAGCTCCATCAGCTGACATCAAAGGAGCTGTGGTGCTTTGTGTTGGACCATATGTAGTTTTAATGGCATTATAAAAATTTTGCTGGTCGTTTAATTCAGCATATTGCTGGATTTCAACTGCTTTGTTGGACCACCATTGATTTTGTATTCTACGAAGGGCCCTTTGTGCCTCCTGTCTCAGTGCTTTGAACTTTTGTTTGAGCAAATTTGAAGTTGGATTGTTTAGGGCAGCCAAATGGACATTGTTTTTCCTCTTTAGCAGATCTAGGATGTCTGCTCGACTTTGGTCGAACCAATCTTGGTGGTTGCGTGTTGAGAATCCGAGGGTATCTGTTAGGGTGAAGTAGATCGAGTCTGAGAAAGTCTTCCAGTCGGATTCAATTTGTTCAGGAGTTGGGTTAAAAGTAATTGGTTCTGGTAGTTGGGAAATAATGCTGTGGAGTGCTGTTTGGAGTTCGGTCAGCTTATCCTGATTATGAAACAATGCTCGGTCAATTTGTTTTTTCTTCTTAGCTTGCTTGCGTATTGGAGGGCGAATTTGGAAAGACACAATAGACCGAATTAATCTGTGATCCGTCCAACACTCAGCGCCTCTGAGGGCTCTGGTAATCAAGAAGTCTCGGAGATCAGCCTTGCGAGTTATTATGAAATCAATTTGATGCCAATGCTTGGAGCGTGGATGCATCCAAGACATTTTGTACTTGTTAGGGAGTTGAAACACAGTGTTTGTTATGGTGAGGTCATGAGTAGAGCAAAGATTCAATAGTCGGATACCATTGGAGTTCTCCTTACCAGTTCCGTGGCGTCCTATGACTCCCTGCCAAACATCAAAGTTGGATCCAACTCTGGCATTGAAGTCGCCCAAAATAATTACTTTCTCATTTTTTGGCAAGTTGTGGAGCAGATTGTCTAGTTCTTCATAGAACCTGTTTTTTATCTCGTCCGGAGATGGAAGTGTGGGAGCATAACAACTAATTAGTGTGACAGATCTTTGTTTCATGAGGGGAAGACGCAAGGTCATAAGGCGCTCATTTACACCCACAGGGGCTTCAGGGAGGCTGTTGAGCAGTGATGTTCTTACTGCGAAGCCCACACCATGAATTCTTTGGGAATCTTTTGGTAACCCCTTCCAGAAAAATGTGTAGTCAGAGCCCACTTCCTGTAACGAGTTCTCATCAGCCAGTCTGGTTTCACTGAGCGCTGCAATGTCGACATTGTATCTGCGAAGTTCAGATGCAACAAGTGCAGTGCGCCTCTGAGGTCTGTTCTGATCACTGGTGAGTGGTTGGTCCATCAGTGTCCTGACATTCCAGCATGCCAGTTTCATTTGCTTTTGCTTGTAGTTTCGACCGCGCCAAGATATGCCTTGGTGGGGGCGGTTACCCACCACAGGTTTGGTGGGAGATGAACAATGTTTGGGCCTCCTTTTCTCGGCCCTCCTCCATGGAGGTGAGCAGTGTGGCTCCCTAAAAAGGGCTGCTCAGTCATACAGCCCGCTGCCTCAGGGGGGTATCATCTCCACAGTTGCCTAACCCCCTACGACTATCAGGACAGTACCGCCATGCGTGCAAGAGGGGAGCTAAAGACTTCCAGACACATCTATGTCCTGTCCCCGTCACCCCCAACTCTCGTCGCCGCAGGACTTGGTTGAAGTTAGGAAAAAAGTGAAAATACAGAAGTGAAAAATATGGAAGTAAAGAGGATAAGGAGACCTGCGCACGGAAGAGATTTAGGTGCAGAAACGGCTGCGCCCTCCAGCAGCTGCACACACTTGACCACAGCAACAACTAGCACCTGATGGCAAGGGGGTCCCACGACAATCAGTAGTTGTGTGCGGCTGCAGTACCATGCCAGAGTTCCGGACACTAGATGGAGACTGCCTACGCGTTGGCACAACACGGGCAAGGGGGAGGCTTAGTTATATAGGCGGCCTCAACTCGCCTGGTGACCCTGTTAGAGAGCTTTTAAGGAAATTTTTAGTGGCTGGGTATTGCCAGTACCAGCCCTTTCCGCTCAACAGAGCTATCGCCAGTTTGTCCGCGACTGCTTATTTGTAGTGGCCGAAAAGGTCACTGTCTTATTCGCAGCTAGCCATAACATCGTATAGCCGATCCCCTATCCACAACCGAGGGGACGCGCCCGATGGGGGATGGTCGCCCCACACGGGATATATATATATATATATATATATAGATATAGATATATATATATATATATATATATATATATGTATATGTATATATGTATATATATATGTATGTATATATATATGTATATATATATGCATATATTTATATATGTATAAATGTATATATATGTGTATATGTGTATATATATGTATATGTATATATATATATATATATATGTTTATAAATATATATATATATATAAATATGTATATATATGTATATATATGCATATATAAATATATATATGTATATACATATGTATATATGTAAATATATATATCTATAGGCATATATATATATATATATATATATATATATATATATATGTATATGTATATGTATATATATGAATATATGTATATATATGTATATATGTATATATATAAATATTTATATATATACATATTTATATATATATATATATATATATGTATATATGTATACATATATGTACATATGTATATGTGTATATATATACCCCCGTCTGGGGTATTGGCTGCACCCCGTCTGGGGTATTGGCTGCTTGTTATTGTGGCAAAGTAGCATGCAGTCGATACTTTAGGGTCTATATGGGGCGCCCCTACGGACCAGAGCCACACATAATTTTGTCTATGATAGAAGAAATTCTGTTCATAGAGAAATGATGACACTTTTATACTACGACTGTCCCTCCGTTATGCTGTCCCCCAACCCCTTGTTGCTGTCCTGTACCATTTCTCTGAGTATTCTCTTTCTGTGATGGGGGAATTCCCTGTGGTGGGGGAAAAGAATACTGCCACCAAGTTTTCCCACTTGGATCGTAAGAGGCGAGAAGAAAGGGACGGGGAGAGGGACTAGGCATCCTTCTCCCTGTAGCCCCACGGGGCATATTCCTAAAAAGAAAAGTGAAGGCATAAGGGGTGCTGGAGGGCCTCGGGCCAGCACCCTAAGGTTTGGGTCTTTTAATGTGCGTGGATGTGGTACAGATGAGAGTAAAAGGGAAGAGATAGGTAGTATGTTTGTGAGAAGAAAGATGGATGTGTTGGCTTTGAGTGAAACTAAGTTGAAAGGGAAGGGTGAGTGTAAGTTTGGGAGGTTATCAGGAGTGAAGAGAGGGCGAGGGAGGGAAGGGGTGGCTATTCTAGTAAGTGAGTAGATAGGTAAACAGGTAGTGGAGTGGAAGGAGGTTTCCTCAAGGATAATGTGGATGAAGGTGAAACTGGGAAAGGAGATGTGGGTCTTTGTAAGTGCATATGGGACTGGCAGTGAGAAGAGCGTGGAAGAAAGGGAGGCCTTTTGGATAGATTTAAATGAGTGCATAGAGGGTTTAGGAAGAAATGTCAATGTAATAGTACTGGGAGACCTTAATGCTTGGGTGGGAAATGGTCCAATCGATGGAGTGGTTGGGAAGTGTGGAGTTCCAGGAAAGAATCGTAGTGGAGAGTTGATGGTGGAAATGTGTCTAGAAAGAGAGTTGATGATAGCAAATACAGTGTTTCGGAAGAAAGTCAAGCATAAGTACACATGGGAGAGGGTGGTGGAGGGAAGGGTGGTAGATAGAGCGCTAATGGATTATGTAGTGGTAAATAGGATTATGATAGGAAGAGTTAAGGATGTACATGTGCTAAGGGAAGAGGGTGGGGGAATATCAGATCATTTTTTGGTGGAAGGTAAGCTGAGAGTGGAGGATAGATGGAGAAAGGGGAAAGGGACAAAAGGTAGGGAGGTTCTTAGAATGAACACCTTGAATGAAAAGGAAAAGGAGAAGGAGTACGAAAAGAAGCTGAAGGAGGAGTGGGAGGGAGTAAAGGATAGAGCAGAGATGGGTGTGGAGGAGGAATGGGGATGGTTCAAGGAGGGAGTCACAAAGTGTGCAAGGATGGTGTGTGGAACAAGAAGGACAGGAGGAAATAGAAGAAAGGGTAGTGAATGGTGGGATGAGGAAACAAAGAAGGTTGTAGAAGAGAAGAAGCGAGCATTCACAGATTGGTTACAAAAGAGGACGGGGGAGTCATATGAGACATACAAAGAAAAGAAAAGAAAAGAGAAGTAAAGCAAAAGGTAAAGGAGGCAAAGAGGAGAGCAGATGTGAAATGGGGTAGGAGTATGACAGAAATTTTTGAAAGTAATAAAAAGATGTTTTGGAAAGAAATTAAGAGAGGAAGAGGAGGCGAATCAAGTAGGGAAGAAAAGGTAAAAGGTACAGATGGAGAGATGGTAATGGAAGAGATGGCAGTAAGGGGAAGATGGGCAGAATATTTTAGGGAGTTGCTAAATGTGAAGGAGGATAGGGAAGGAAAGATAGCTGCAGTGGGAAATGCGAAGAAAATGAGAGTGATGAGTGAGGAGAATGGAGGAGAAATAAGGAAGGATGAGGTGAAGGCAGTTGTAAAGATGATGAAAGCAGGTAAGGCACATGGTCTGGATGGATGCCATGCAGAATGTCTGAAAAAGGGAGGTTCAGTGATGGTGGACTGGTTGGTGAGGTTATTTAATGTTTGCTGGAGAGAGGGTAGAGTACCGGAGGACTGGAGAAGTGCCTGTATAGTTCCACTTTACAAGGGAAAAGGGGACAAGTGTGAATGTAGTAGTTTCAGAGGGATTAGCCTGTTAAGTGTAGTAGGGAAGGCTTATGGGAGGATCTTAATTGAGAGGATTAGGAGA
>NC_134783.1:795000-805000 GCF_046742065.1 Oratosquilla oratoria
CCACGCCCCTCATGATTCTATAGATGGTCAATAAGTCACCTCTTTCTCTTCTTTGCTCCAGAGTCGGTAATTCCAGTTTTGACAATTTTTTCTCATATGACAGTTATAAGTGTTGGGGCTATCTTCGTAATTACTCCTTGGATTCTTTCAATTTTCCTTATATTCTTTTTAGCACTGGGTATCCATGGTGTCGCTGCATACTCCAGTCTTAGTCTTATCAGTGTGACTAGTATTTTCTTCACCATTTCTTCGTCTAAGTAGGCCACCTTTATTGATCTTAACAAGATGGTTGTTTCTCTGACAATTCTGTTTATCTTTTTAGCAGGAGTCATGTCTTTTGTGATAATTACTCCCAGGTCTTTTTCAGAACTCACTTTCTTTACTTCCTTTACACCGATTTTATATTGTCCTGATATTCTTTTTTCACTTTTTCCAAATTCCATTGTGCTACATTTCTTTATGTTGAAGTCCACTTCTCACTTCTGACTCCCTTCCCAAACCCTGTAAAGACCCCTCTGTAGCGACTCACAGTCTGTTTCTGTACTTACTTTCCTCATCAGCTTTGTGTCATCAACAAATAAATTCATGTAACATTCTACACCGTCATCCATGTCATTTACATAAATAGCAAACATTATCGGAGCCAATATTGATCCCTGTGGGACACCACTAATCACTTATTCTCAAGTAGAACTCTTATCTCCGAGCACTACTCTCTTTTTTCTTTCCTACAAGAAATTCTTCATCTATTCCAATAGTTTTCCTTGTATCCCTCCTATGGTTTCCAGTTTTCTTGATAATTCTTATGTGGTACTTTATCAAAAGGGTTTTGTAAATCTAGGAAAACACATTCACTCCTTTCATCCCTTTCTTGTATTATATCTATTGGTCTTGAACAGAAACAGATAAAATTTGTGGCACATGACCTTCCCTGTCTAAATCCGAATTGTCTCGGGTTTAGTATATTATTTTCCTCCAGATGTTTTGTCCATTTATTTTTGATAAATTGTTCCACAAATTTTGGCTACTGTACTTATAAGGAAAATTAGCCTGTAATTTGTTGAGTCTTCCTTGTTTCCCCCTTTATATATTGGCACGATATTGGCATTTTTGTGGTCTTCCAGTATTTTTCCTTCTTTGAGTGATCAGCTTATATACTTTGTCTATTAATTCATTTATACATTCTTGTAGTATCCAGTTTGCAATTCCATCCGGGCCGTGTGATTTCCTGACATCAAGTTTTATCATTTGGTCCATTATTTCTTTTCTTGTTACAATTATTTCTCTCATGGGCGAGGATCTCACTTCGCTTCTTTCATTCCCATGCTGTATATTTTCTCTAGTGTTCATGACTTCGGCCATTTCCATATCTTCTGTGTATTTTATATTCCCTAGGTGTAAATTTATTATTTCCTGTTCGTTTTTTAGTTTACTGCTCACATATCTATAGAATAATTTTGGTTGGTCCTTACATTTTTCTATTATGTCTTTTTCATAATTTCTTTTTTCTTCCCAGCGTACTTTTACATATTCATTCCTTAGATTAATATATATTTGCCATTTTTCAGGTTTTTAATATTTTCTCCATCTTTTCCAAGATTTACCTCTTCTATCTTTTGTCTCATTGTACCTTCTGTTAAGTCAGCACTTAATATACATCTTTTCCTGTTTTCGTCTTGGTACATATTTATCCACTCCTTTGTTGTATATTTCTTTCAAATTCATCCATTTCTCTTCCACTTGTGTCTATTCATTGTAGATTTTTTTCCCAATTCGTTTTCTGAAAGAAGTTTCTAAGTTTCTGAATTTCTCATTTCTTTCCATATATATTTCATTTTTTTTAGTTCAAAATCACGTAGTGTGCAGTCACTCTTCCCAATTGGTGTCTTGTATTCAATTTTATATACAATTTCAGGCTCTGATGTAAATATTAGATCTAGTCTCGGCGGTTCTTCATTATTTGTATATCTAGTATTTTCTACCTATTGTGTCATTCTATATTCTATGGTCGTGTCAAGTAATATACTTCCCCAAAGGTCCTCTCCACCTTTCACTATAATCTCTTCCCAACATATTCCTTTGCAGTTAAAACCTCCCTTAAGGGCTACGTTTCCTCCGTCCTTCACCATCTCATTTAATGAATGTTTTGTGTCTTTAGACATTTTAGAACAATGGCTCTTTTTCCAAGAACGCATTTTTTGGGGGGGAAATAAGTCACCACAATTTTTTTACTTTTCATGTTTTCAACTTTTATCATGATCATTTCTACACTGTTTTCTCCCTCTGTAACCTTCGTCACATTTAATTTTTTCTTAGTAAAAAACATGACTACTCCACCTTGTTTTTCTTCTCTATTTTTCATCCAGTGCTTATATAATCCTTATCCAACACTATTTGGTGGTAGTGAACCCCTTAATTTCGTCTCCTCAATTTCCATTATATCTGTTTTTTCTTCTGATAGATAATCATTTAAATAATTTAACCCTCAGATCAAACCATCTATATTAGTATAAGTCACTTTTAATTTTTTCCTTTTCTATCTCATTCTCTATTCCTTTCGTTTCTTTTATCTTTAATATAAAATTTTCTCAGCCTCATGTCTAGTACTCTCCAATAGAACTCCATATTTTTTATCTCCGCTCTTTTCTATTTTTTCTTTAGCTTCACTTCTTAGTGTCTTCTCTCTTTTTCCTCACCATTCATTTTTTTATCCATATACTTTTATAGTTTTTATTATTTGCTAACCTTCCTGCTTTTTCTAATACCTCTACTACCATTTGTGACCTTAATTTGATTTTTAGAGGTTGATTTTTTCCTTTGAATATCATCTCATTCTATGCAGCTCTTCTATTTCCTTTTCTATTTCTTGCTCTTCTTCATGTACTGTTTTCCGATTTTTCCTTGCTCTTTCCTTCTCTTTTTTCTCAAGTACCTATCTAGGCTATGTTTTTCCTTTATACCATATACTGCTATGCACTTTTTTTTCTACTGTAACTGTAACCCAATTTCATTTCTCTTTAATTACTTGAATAACTGTCTTTGGCATTCTCTAGCATTTGTTGTTGGATAATTTCTTTGAAAAATATCTCTTGGCTTGTTTGGTCTTTTTTTCATTATTTTCTGATTATATCTGTAAATCTTCCTCTCCTATATTTCGTTCAACATTCTCGGTCACCGCTTTAATTTGTTTATTAACCCCCCTTTTTAGGTCTCACTATTGATGATATTTTTGTTTTTTATCTTTTCATTTTCACTTTTTACTTTGATTATTATTATTTTTTTTCAATTTACCCACCTCGTTATTTATTTTCACATTTTCTTTAAGTCCCTTAGTTCTTTGTAGGTTTCGTTGTACTCATCCTTTAGGTGCATGATTTCTTTCTTTAGCTCCATAATCTCTTGATTCCATGATCTTATCTCCTTTTCTATATCAACAATTATATCTAGTCTTCTGTCATATTTATTCAATCCAGAAAAATTCTTCTTCATCATATTTTAAAACACCCAATGGTGTTTCGATGTTTTTGCTACGCTTCGGTGTTGTGCAAACACTGCTATTCCAGTGTTTACGTTGAGTTCAACTCTATCGCCATTTCCTGGTCCGATTTGATTAATTTTAATTTTCTTCAATACTCACTTTTTCTACTATATTAGATCATCACGGGCATTCACAAATATTCCTTTTCCCATTTAATACAAACTAGGTTTCCTGTTATATTTACACTGTGTGTAAGGGATGAATGCTTTTATTCGGCTACCCCTCTTATAAGGGGAGACGTCCACAGGTACATACATACATGTCAGTACTTTTCTTGCATAGAATATTTCTGGGTTAATTTTATCGAGTCCTGATACCATGATTCCTATTCCTCATCTTTATTCTATCGTTAGACGATATTTCGTCTTCAAATTTACTTATTTCAGCTATCTTTTTGAATATTTTCCAGTCTTTCATCACATCACTTTCAGTTCAGGTCCCCCCGTAATTACCGGTTTAATTCGGTTTATATGTTCCCTTGTATGGTATTATATTTCTTCATTCTCTTTCAACTTTTCTTCAGTTATGTAAGTATGTCTTTCACCATATCTTCTGTAGCAAGTTAGTAATGTTTCTTGATAGGGTGAATTAAACGTATTTATAAATTTCTATTTTCTTCCCAATTACATACACTTGGCTTATCAATTTCCACCAAGGAACTACCGCCTGGGATCCTCAATCCACTCACTAAGCCATCTCTGTTCCGACGTCACTATTTTATTCATCCAATGATCTTTATTGTTACAAATAAGTACCTCCCCTAAGGGCTTGACTTTTCTCCCGTATACCAATAATTTTTTCTCCTCCTCCATCCTTTTCCAATCAGAAAAACTGTTACAACGTCTTAAGCAATACTGCTTACACAAGCAATCTCGACATCGAGGCGAAATGGCTTAGTTTACATGCAACTACTTCGCGGCTATTGTTTTCAAAACATCCTACATATAAAATTGAAATTCTCGCCACCTATCCCTTTATCTACCTTACTTGTCTATCTTTATCTACTAGCCTCTTACAGGGCTCGGCAGCTACCAATGGTCGTCCGAACAACCATTTTCTACTACCCTCTTACAGGGATTGCTAAAATATATACTTGGAAAATATCATATACAAGAAGCTAAATATTTAAACTATTTCTGTACAAGCTGGCAAAATGGATGGTATTATCAAAACATATCCCACACATAACAAAGAAATAAGTAACCCTTCCAAAATACATTAATGTCAGTAGCATTAAAAAGAAAACAATTCAAGCAGATATGTGTGAACAGCATTAAATGTCAGAAACATCAAAAAGACACCAAAGAAAATAGTATTCAATGCCTTTCTCCTTATGATTATGAATTTGATTAAGAATAGCAACATTAGATTTCAATGGAGAATGTTTTCATCTTTTCAAAGATGTTGAACCGTGTATTAATGAAATGTCACAACAGTTATATACACAGCATAGTAAAGGGTCTCTTCATAATTTCATATTTGTTTCACACACACTTATTTCACTTTTTGTCTAGGACACACACTGCATAAGAATTTTCAATGCTTTACAAAAGAAAATGGTTCAGTACTTAGTGGAATTGTCCTTATGTATTAGGAAGGTTTCAAGTCTTCATGACTGACCATGGCTACAAGTCTTTATGTCTGACTAGGGATCCAGGTAGTACAACTAACTGACACCAAAAGTTCCAGTAATTTAGGTCTCCCATCACAATCAAACACCATACATTTCAACAATATGAATACTATCTGTAAAATATATTTGGATTAATATTCAATTCACCAAAATATTTTATCAACATACTCCTTATACTCTTCTGGTTTTAATGTTTCTTTAAAACTAATGCACTGAGTGTCACATGTATCCTCCTCTTCAAATTGTATCCCAACCTTCTTTATATCATCTAAATGATTAATTGACACTTCCCTAGTTTTTAAGTGTAAGATCTTGTATTTATTTCCACATGCAAACTCAATTACCCTATATAAACTTGAGTGCCCGGGTGAAAGTTTATTATAGGGTGAATGTAGTTTGAGCATGACTAATTCTCCTATTTTCAATTCTATTTTACGTGCTATTTTGTGTTTCTTGCTTTTTCATCTCCTGTGTATACTCCTGCATATGTTCTCTAACTCTTTGGTGTATAGTTTGAAATATATGTATCCTATTTGAGATATAATAATTTATATTATACACAGGTTTCTGCTCTGCAATCAATATTTCATATGGAAGAATTTTGTCCTCCCCAAAAATAATGAAATGAAGTGTTTCACCTGTTGCTATGTTAATTTGGTATGTAATAATTTTCTTATTTAACCTCTCTACAACTTCATTGCTCTGAGGATGATTCACTAGAATACTGATCTTCTGAATCAAAATAATCTACATTGTTCCAAGATTTTGTTATTAAATTTAGTTCCATCTTAGGTGTAGTGAAATTACAGATTATCTGATCATAGATTACTGAAGCAATTGTTTCAACTTTCTCATTTGGAATGAGTTGTAAAATACAAAATCTTGAAAAATAATCAATGGCAACAAATACATATCCATCCTTAGACATTGGTAACTCCATTGTATCTATGTGAACTCTTTCGCAAGGTTTCTACGGAAGGGAATATGATAACATAGGAGCAGGTTTTGGTGTATTTCCTTTTACCTTAGCACATTTCAAACCATTTTTTTTATATAATCATATATATCTTTCTTCATACCTGGCCAAAAGTATTTAAGTTGTGCTTGTCTATAAGTTTTATCCTTTCCTGGATGTGAAATACAATCAATATCATGAAATAACTTCAATACCTCTTTTACAAGACTTTGTGGTATCACAAACTGATTCACTGGGCCTCTAGAAATATCTTTCCCACTTACAACTGTTTTTCTATACAAAAGTTCATTAGTCAATTTAAATTACTCTATCTCATACCCTTTTGGGAGTTTTGGAGGATTTCATCAAATACTGGGCAGATGAGTCGCATGTCTTATCATCCCTCTGTTCACTTATTGTCATTTCTTCATCTAAGATTACTAGCTAATATATACTACAAACAAAATTGATCAACCCTGTCGTTGGTTGGCTTATGTTTCTAGAAAGTGATCTGCTGCAACATTCTTTCTACCCGGGATATATTCAAACCTAACCTCATAGCACTGAAGTATAGCAAACCATCTTGCTAGTCTGCCCCTAGCATTCTTATGCTTAGATAAATTCTGAATAGCTGTATGATCAGTCCACACTCTGATTGGATATCTCAGTATCATATCTCTAAAATTTTCTAATGAATATATCACTGCTAATGTTTCTCTTTCAGTTATAGAGTAGGTTCTCTCTGCACTATTATAAAGTCTAGATGTGTAAACTATTGGTTTCAAAGTTAAATTTCTCTTTTACATCAGTATAGCTCCTAACCCTATGTCAGACGCATCAGTACAGAGAATAAAATCTTTATCATAGTCTGGAGATATTACAGCTGGAGAATTCCTAAGTTTATCTTTCAATTTGTCAAAATCTTGCTGTTATGCAGGTTCCTACATGAACGTTGAGTCTTTTCTCAACAAAGAATTTAATGGATTAGTTTGTCCGCATAACCTTGGATAAATTTCCTATAATATCCTGTCAACCCCAAGAAACTTCTAACTTTTTCTATATTGTTTGGAACAAGAAAATTATTTACTGCTTCAACATTTGAATTTACTGTACTAAGTCCATGCCTGTCTATCTTATGTCCCAAACAAATGACACTATCCTGCAAAAACTTCCCTTTTTCAAGTTTCACTTTCAATCCTGCTTCAACTAGTTTTGAAAAGATCAAATCTAATTTCTTAAAGTGCTCAGCCGCTGTTTGGGAGACTATTAGAATGTCATATAGAAATACACTGGTAGTATTCCTCAACAACCCATCTAGAACTATATTCATTAATCTCATGCAAGTTAATGGACTATTACATAACCCAAATGACATTCGTTTGAACTCATAGTGTCCCGTTGAGTAGAAAATTTTGTGAATTCTCGTAAGCATTCATGCAATTCTGTTTACCAAAAAGCAAATTTGATATCTATAGTGCTAAAATACCTATTCTCAGTTCCCAAACTTCTAAGAATGTCCCCTATCACCGGTAATGGTAATCGGCCACGTATGGTATACTTATTCAATTACCTATAATTAATAGCTGGACGCATGGTACCATCTGATTTTGGCACCAGAATCAGAGGGAAGTTCCACTCACTTTTACTATGTTTAATAATATCCTGCGATAACAATTCAGTGATCAGTTTATCTACAATTGCTAGTTTAGAATATGGTACTCTGTTGGCAGGTATATAGATAGGTTGAGTCCTTGGTTTCAATTTGATCCGATGTTTTAAAACAGTTGTTTTGCCTAAGGCGTCCCCCGGCAAAACAATTGCTTTATTGTGGTTCAAGAGCAAAGCAACCAAGCTTTCATTCAACTCAGGGCAACTAGTAGTTTCTAGTTGATTCTTGTATTTCTTTCCCAACTCTGTTTCTTCTTGAACTGAACAGGTTGATGAAATTGGTAGTTCCACCTCCCCAGTACTCTCATTTAAAATCTTAATGGGTTTTGTACAAACTTGAAAACATCTTATTTGTGTACTTTTTCTTAAGACTATGTCTTTATTCAAAGTACTAATTACTAATATTTCTTCCATGTTCTTATTTTACTTATAAATTCCTGAGTCTAATACCAAACCTTTTAATCTAATTGATTCTGGGATGGCTAAAATTTCAGAGTCTACAGTGACTCCTTTGAACTGCATCTCTACCCTGTTAATTGCTCTGAAGTGTAATGATGTCGACTTTATTACGCCACCTTCCATAATTCGCAAAGCTTCATTTGTAGTTGATGAATAAGTAATTTCTGGGATTTCTTGAAGATCTGAGCTGGGTTCACTATATGAGAATTTAGTTTCTGTTGGTCTGGACCGCTCTGCCTCGTTACCTAAAATATAATTGTTATCTTTCCTATCTATTTCTAGGGATTCTTTGATTCCCGTCTGTTTGATTTAAAAAAGGGATTAACTGTGATTTCGCTAAGATCCCTTACTCAGCAGGACATATGACCATGTTCTCTTTTCTTATAGTTGCAAATCCTATCGGTAAATCCCCTGGGAAAACATATTTTTCTACAACTATCACTTGAATGTGCAAATGTTCATTTTTATGTAAAATGACTTCTAATTCAAAATTACTTGATGTTTGAACTGATCTCTAGTTACTCCTTGCAATGAGTAATAGATTGGTTCCAAGATTATCACTCCTGGTTTCAATTGATTTAAAACTCTACTAGCTATAACATTAACTACAGATTCTGTATCAATAAATGTTTGAATTGAACACTCTATCAATAATGAGAGGTCCTTCCAATTGTGATAGTCAGTTTATCTATGATGTTGGAGTTTTCTTCTACCCTTCTATCACTCTTATCCGTAACACAATACTGTCTATGTGTATTTCTATGGGTAGCCCTGTAGTATTATTTTGTTTTGTGTTTGGGTTTTTTCCTCTTGTTTTGGGGGGGCATACGAAAATTTCTACATTCATGTGTTCTATGGCCTATCCTTTTATGATACGTGCAGAAAGGTGAGTTTCTACAATGATATTCATCATGACCCTCATATTTATAATTTCTACAAATAGTTCCATAATAACAGTCTTGTGCTTTATGCTCCCAAATATTACAATTGTAACATTCTGTTCTAGCATCTCTTGAAAAGCTTCTAACTCTCTGTTCAGAGATATCCTAGTTTCTTTCTGTTCTCCCATTGTCATCACATATGAACTAATTGCTTTAGATTCACTATACCCTTGAAGGAAATAATCTACCTCCCCTAAATTCATAGTTGCCTTAAGATCTTTATACATCTTTTCTGCCGTTATTTCGTCCGAGCTGTTTGCTAAGAAGGCGAAGGTGATTAATTTAATTAACTGATACATTTTAATTTTAGCACTAGATCTTTTTATCCAATCTGAGTCTTTTAACATCTGTCTAGTTCTGTTAAATATTCTGTGTCTGATTCACTTGTTTTTACTTTTTTTATTATTCTAACCAAACACCTGATAGAATGATCACACTTTGACATAAAATGTTTAATAAATGCCTTCTTATAAGCTTTATATTTGTTGATATCTTCCATTTGCTGGAAATTTATTATAAGCCTAGCTCTACCCTTCTCAGGATCTACATTCTCTTTTAAAATTTCTATTTTCCTTTTTTCATCTGTAATGTTTTTACTAATGATTAATGTATCAATCAAACTGAGAAACTAATTTACTCCTAAGGTGTTTTCATCACCTGTGAATTTGGGAATATTGAAATTCGAGGTATGAACCTCGTGCCTAAGAGCACTATCCGCATTCATGCCTTCAGTGTTTTTAAAGTCGATTTGAATCGACTGCCTCCACGTACGTCAACCTCGTCTTCTTTGTCAGTCCTTGTTCACT
>NC_134783.1:810000-815000 GCF_046742065.1 Oratosquilla oratoria
AAGGCTAAGTTGCTGTAGCTAGTGTTCGGCGTGATGGCTTGTGGGATTTTGTCCGGTTGCGCTGGGTTGAGTTCATAGCGAAGTGAATGGCTTTTGTCTCGTTGCAGGCGCCGTTGTAGCTACTCTGGAATCTTGAATTGTTCTTCGTATCCACTGCTGATTTACCAGATATGTGTTCTTTGGCTTTGGATCTGGACTTGGATCCCACCACAGTTCGCTGCCAGATATGTTGTTAGGTTTTCTGTGACAATATATGGAAATGTGGTAGCTTCGAGTGGCTTCATAGAGCGGCTTTCTGAGGCAAGGTAGATAGCCGTGCGTTTTCTGTGTGTATTACATCCCGCTCCCCGAAGAGAGTATTGTCCTTATATACATCAATCGTGGCAAGGTTGCCGACAAGGTTTCCAGCGAGACTAGACATTGAAATAGTTAAATTGATATACATGACAATAGAGAATGATGATACATCACTGTGTAACATTTATACATATTCATCCGAATTTGGACTGGTAGAAGAATAAGGAATATTTATTGTTGAATAGCAATATCTTGGTTAGCCGTTGGTGAGGTCTGGAGTGACATCTTACTCCGTTGTTGGTGCAGGCGTATGCATGCTGTATGCATGGATGTGTGCGTCCTCGTCTAGATGTAGAGCCGGTAGATGAAAGGTAGATAGGTAGGTACGTTGTTCTAAAAGTTCTAGAAGTTATCAAAAAACACACACACACACACACACACACACACACACACACACACACACACACACACACACACACACACACACACACACACACACACACACACACACACACACACACACACACACACACACACACACACACACACATATATATATATATATATATATATATATATATATTGTTACGGGCGGCTGGTATGTGAAGAGACGTTACGTATAACGTCTAAGTGCTTAAGAACCAGCTCACTTCTAGAAGCCACTGTAGGACTGAACTATCTGGTCAGGGCCTAGATAATTCGTAAGACTAGAAGTAAAGGTAACAAAGAAGATTCCAGGAAAGGAATATTAAACTAGCGATAAAACTAGTAAACGAAATTATTAATGGAAAATATTTACAGGCAATCAACACAAAAGAGAATGGGCAGTAGGGTCAATGGGACCGTTACATGATTATAAGAATATGGAAATTATCGTTCAAATAAGAAACACAAGATAAGTATACAATATGGTACTATCTAAGTACAAAGAGATCAGGAACATGCATCAGAATAAGTAATAAGTACAAATATAAGTAAAGTAATGCAATGTATATCAGACACGTAATGTAGGCAAAAAGGGTGATCACTTCACACCAATCGTCTCATGAATCTAAACCTTCTAGTTTTTATCAAGAGATCAATATGTGGGAAATGACAAGGAATGAGCGGTTTCAACCGCTTATATACCATTGGACCGGAAGCGGGATACTTCCGGTTAAGGGTGTGCGGGTGAGGAGGAGGGTAAGTTAACACACGTCAACATGGGTCGTTTTAGGACCCTCGACTCGCTTGAACAATCTATTTATTTAGTAACTGTCAAATCTGTGCGCTCCAAACTATTCAGGATTTCGCTTGTCTGTTTGTTCTACAAGAGTGCGCACCTTTCTCCGCACGTAGGCAAGATTACATATAGTGGACGGGCGTTACTGCTTAACATTGTTACAATACATACAAGAAATATGAACATAGTTATGTAATACAAAGGAACACAATTCTATAACAATTACACATATGACGTAATATCTAATATTACGTTACACCTCCACCGTTTGGGAAAGCTTTTCACTTTCTGTTGAAAAGCTATGTTCTAGAAGTACGGAGTAGTTCTTCTGCGCAGGGGACAGCTTCTTGCTGTAGTAGGTGATAGCGTGAAGAACTTCATTGTGTTCTTGCAAGAGGGCGGCACCGATACAGGTGTCGTTGGCGTCGACTTGCAGAAGAAAGGGTCGTTGGAAGTCGGGTGCCCTTAGAACTGGTGCGTTAGTGAGAAGGGACTTCAGGTTTTTGAAGGCCGTCTCACAGGTAGGCGTCCACACGAAGTCGTGGTCTTTTCTCAACAGGTCATTCAATGGTTCTGCTACATCTTGTTTCTCAGATAAGTGTCCTACTTTTATCTGATGATTTTTTTGTATCCGAGAGTTTTCCAAGGGAATCTCAGGAGGATTAGGCAGGTTATCAGGAGGCTCTTCCGATTCTATTGTGGTAGAGCTGCAAGCTGGAATTGGATCTCTGGAATGATAAGGTTTTAAGGTATTTATGTGACAGAGACGGGAACTCTTTCTTCTGTCTGGAGTTTTGATTATGTAGTTGAGATCACTGGCTCTGGACAAGACTTCATAGGGTCCTTTGTATTTAGCCTGCAATGGATCTCCTGGTATGGGAAGATAAAGTAACACTTGATCTCCTGGAGAGAAAGTTCTAAGTTTAGAATTTTTATCATACCGACCTTTCATTACTCGTTGAGCATTCGCCAAGTTCTCTCTTGCCAACTTCCAAGCTTCTAACAACTTCTCGGTGACCTGGGACACGTATTTCAAAGAAGGAACAGGTGGTTTTTCTTTCATCCATTGTTCATGAAGTATCTTTAGGGGACCACGGACTTCATGACCGAAGACTAATTCTGACGGGCTGAATCCAAGGCTTTCTTGAATTGTTGTTCGGGTGGCGAACAACAAAAAGGGGAGTCCGTCTTCCCAATTTCGAGTGTTCTCAGCACAGAAGATTCTTAACATTGTCTTGAGCGTTTGGTGAAAGCGCTCTAGAGCACCTTGTGATTGAGGATGATAGGCGGAGGAAGTTACATGATTTATACCTAGTGTTACAAGAGTTTCTCTAAACTTGTTGGAAAGAAAATTACTTCCTTGATCACTTTGAATGTTCTTAGGAAATCCTACCATAGTGAAATATTTCAACATTTCTCTGATTATGTTTTGAGCTTTAATATTTTTCAAAGGAATTGCTTCTGGAAAACGAGTGCTCATACACATGATTGTGAGAATGTACTGATTTCCTTTACTTGAAGGAGGTAAAGGTCCTACACAGTCAATAAGAACTTTTTTAAATGGCTCTTCCATTACAGGAATGGGATGGAGTGGAGCTTCTACAATTTTCTGGTTGGGCTTACCTACAAGTTGACATGTATGACACGTTTTACAATATTGGGCAACATCTTTGACAACCGTGGGCCAATGGAAATGTTGGGTTATGTTGAACAAGGTCTTTCTTACCCCTAAGTGACCTGCTAAGGGAGTATCATGAGCCAATCTTAGAACATTATTCCTGAAACCAAGAGGGAGGACTATTTGATTCCTTACTTGCCATGGCTGGTCAGCGGTTGCGGTGGATGCTCTCCATTTTCGCATTAGGACTCCGTTTTCTATATAGAAACCTCGTGACATATTTTCAACTTCTTCTGGAGATGAAACAATCTCGTACAAATTTTTAAGAGAAGGATCTGACTTCTGTTCTTTGATTAATTCTGCTCTAGATAGAGAAACTGGTGAAGAAGAAGATGGGTCAGTTTGGGAGAATAGGGATTCTAAATTATAGGTCTCCTCTTCAGATTTCTTGTACTGAGATCTGGTTACAGCACAAGCGGGAAACAACTGTAAGTTATCTGAAGGTTCTACTGAGGTCTTAGGGTTATTTGTTATTAAGGGAGAAATGACTTTGCTTCCAGCGATGTCATTGGCCAACAATAAGGATATTCCTACTATGGGAAGAGAGTCTACTACTGCTACTTTAACCATTCCGGTTGTTAAATCAGACCGCAAGAAAACATTATGTAATGGACATTTTACAATTCCTCCAACTCCTTCTATCAATATATCATAACCTGTATATGACTCACCCAGATTCTGCAAGACAGAATTTAAAATCAGACTTTGCTTTGCTCCTGTGTCTCGGAGTATGGAAATAGGATATTGTTGTGAACTACTACTATGAGATATAGTTCCTGAAGATACAAATGGTTTGAAACAAGGATCATGATTTGATGAGGGGGGTTTTACATTACTTGACAATACCGGCTTCTTTGGTAGTTTATCCTGAATAGAGGATTTTGAATCATCTGATTTTATATTACTTACAAGAGTTGGTGTCTTATTGGAGAATGAGGGTGTCAGTCTCTTTCTGCAATTAGAAATGTGATGGCCAACCTGTTTACAATATGAACAAGTTACAGGGGGATTAGTCTTAAACCTTTCCATTCTTTGCCAAGGTTGGTTTGGAGGATATTGATTGAAATCAGACCTGTAACTGAAATGCGATGGGCTAGACTGATTTTCAAAGTGTTTCTTTGGGGACCAAGGATCAGAGTATTTTGTTGAATCTGGAATATGTGACTTTGACTTTTGGGATTCCATTTGTCTTGACTTAGGTTTATGATTTAGTGTGAACTCATCAGCCAATACAGCAGCTTTAGTTAAAGTTTCGGGAACATGATCATCTATAAAAATCCTAAGATCTGTCTCTAAGGTATTCTTAAACTGCTCCAACAAAATCAACTGTTTAAGTCTATCTAAGGTGTCCGTTTCACTAGCCAAACACCACCTATTGAATAACCTCTCTTGTTGAGCCGCATATTCTACGTATGTTAACTGAGGTGTTTTCCTATAATTACGGAATTTCTGTCTATAGGCCTCTGGTATTAGTTCATAAGCTTTTAAAATACAAGCTTTCATATTATCATACTCGCTTTCTGCTTCTGAAAGAGAAGTATAAATTTGCTGAGCCTTACCCTTAAATTGTGTTTGAATGATTAATGGCCAATTTTCTTTAGGGATTTGTAACTGTTGCGCCAATTTTTCCCACTGAAGAAAGAAAATTTCTGGCTCTCCTTCTGAAAATTGGGGTAGAAGTTTTACATACTTTGAAATATCTATATGACCTTCCTGAACTACGGGTTGTCTATCAACAATCCTAGCTTCTACTTCTGCCTTCTTTAATTCTAACTCTGCCAATTTGACTTTAGTTTCTCCTTC
>NC_134783.1:820000-822500 GCF_046742065.1 Oratosquilla oratoria
CGCTGCCAAATGACGGCAGGTGCGACGAAAAAGTCTCTACACTGACGGTAGGCTTGAATTCCTTCACACGAGTGGTGTCACTCGGAGGGGTCAGACTCGCTACTCAGGATTAGTGCAACGATCACTATCCTGTAGTAGGTCTGTAACCTCTTGCTCATGTGTGGAGAACGCGCGTCGTACGTTCTTATTCTCACACACAGAGAGATTGCCTTCGAGTTTGATCCGGTCCGTGTGGACACAGAACTCACGTCCCGACCGGATATGTTTGATGGCATAAATGACATCGCTCACCCTTCTGATTACTCTATAGGGGCCTTGGTACAATGGCTGAAGTTTCTTTGACACCCCCTGCCTAGGTTTGGTGGTTACGTATACTCTGTCACCAAGGGCGAGCTGCTTTCCTCTAGCCCTGGGCCGTTTCGTGTGCCTCTCAATAGTGGCAGCCTCTATGAACTTTTGGCACCTATCGAAACATGCGTTTGCTAACGCCATTGTTTCGGCTCCTAGGTTATCTGTGTTGTACCAAGGGGCACTTGGCCTGGTGAACTCAGTTATAGGTAGGACGGGGTCTCTGTGAGAAAGGAGGAAATGAGGGGAATCTCTGAGGACTCTATGGTACGCGGAATTGTACGCCAACACCGCCAGAGGAAGCATCTGGTCCCAGCCGGTTTGATTATCCTGGACTAGGGACCGTAAGATCTTTATAATTGTACCATTTACCCTTTCAACTATGCCATTACTCGAGGGGTGATATGGCGTTATCTTATGATGGCCAATGTTCGCCATTTTCATTACCTCTTTGAACGTTTCGTTCATAAATTCACCACCGCCATCTGAGATCACCTGCCTTGGAGCGCCATGTATGGCCAGGGCGTGGTTTAAAAAAGCTCGGGGTACTGTCCTCGCTTCCTTTGAATTAATAGGTACAGCGACCAGGAAGCGGGTTAATACATCGACTACGGTCAGGATGTACTTCGCACCATTTAGCGTGGTGGTTAGTGGACAAACGATATCAACGTGCACCCTCTCAAATGGAGCTTTTACGTCAGGAAACTGTCTAAGTGGAGCTGGGAGGTCATAGGAAGGTTTGCAAGTAATACAGATTTTTTTTTTCTTTTATATAAAATCCTTCACATCCTCCGACATCTTAGGCCAAAAGGCAAACTTCTGTAGGCGTTCCAGAGTAACTTGGATTCCGCCATGGCCCGCCATCGGAAGGCAATGGGCGATACGTAAGGCTGCCGCCTTTGCTCCATCAGGGCATACCAGGCGAAGTTCTTCCAACTGGTAAGCATTCCTACGCGCATGATATAGGAGTCCGTCGGGGAGGAGTCGGAACTCCCCGATTGGCACTCTTAGGCAGCGCGGGATCTTTGGCACTTCTGACGTCACTCCTTTGAGGTACTGTTTCACTCGACCCCAATCAGGGTGTGCGTCCTGATCTTTTCGGATCTCAACCTGGTTCCAAGCGATGGTATCCTCATCAGTATTTGTGCATGAGTTCCCCCGGCCACCCGTGGCTACGGCCGAAACTATGAAGTCATCTATAGGGTAGTCAGCCCCCCGTATTCGTGAGAGAGCGTCAGCGACAATGTTCAGCCCCCCAGGTATATAATTGACCTCGATGTCGAAGTCGGCGATGGCCATTTGCCACCGGAGGATCCGAGTGTTCGTGCCTTTAACAGTGAAGAGCCAGGCCAATGGCCTGTGATCACTCACCAACCAGACAGGATAGCCCATGATTAGTGGTCGGTTAACCGTGAGACCGTACACTGCCGCTAACGCTTCCCTCTCAACGGTGCTATACCGTCTCTCATGCGTGTTCAGCGTGCGACTGAAGTACGAGAGTGGACGTCTCGCACCTCCTTCGCCCTCTTGCTGAAGCACGCCCCCGATAGCCGAGGCACTAGCGTCGGTGGTGAGTAAGAACGGTTTTGCAAAGTCGGGGTATGGAAGGACCACCGTTGATGACAAATGATGTTTGAGGGACTCAAACGCATGCAACTGAGGAGGTGTCCACGTACCAAGCACACGATTGTTGTGCTTCCCTGCGACGTCACCCTTTGTCATATCAACCAGGTGCAATGAATCGGCCGCGAAATTTGGAATAAACTTTCGGTAATATCCCGCCAATCCCAAAAAGGAAAGCAACTCTTTCCGACGCGTTGGCCGGGGGAAAGTTTTGATGGCTTGGACTTTATCTGGCTGTGGCTTTATCCCTTCCTGGGATATTACATGACCTAGGTACGCGACCTCCTTCTGGAAGAAATGACATTTCTCCAGCCTCAATGAGAGGTTTGCCTCCTGGAACCTCCTAAGGACATCCTCAAGATTCTTGAGGGGGTTGTCCCAAGATGTCCCCAGCACAATGATGTCGTCCATGTACACCATCGCACTAACCCCCAGTAGCCCCGACAGCACCTGATTCATCACCCTTTGAAAACAGGATGGAGCGTCTTTCAACCCGAAGGGTCGAGTTGTGAACTCATAATGCCCTTCT
>NC_134783.1:827500-837500 GCF_046742065.1 Oratosquilla oratoria
ACCCTGACCCGTGCATCATAATCACGAAGTCAAGACGCTAGCAACCGAGCTACGTGTGATGATTCAAAAGGACTGTACAAGTCCCCAATCACGATTCACGTAACATCAGAAGATCTAGTCTCATTTTCATCCAATCCCCGTATTAGGCGAGCCCTCCGACAAGTTGTGTATGTAAAAGACAGATTGAACATTTTTAGAAGCTCTGCCATGGAATTCGAACCCTGATGTTACGTGAAGCGTGGTCGGGGACTTGTACAGTCCTCTTGAACCATCACACGTAGCTCGGTTGCTAGCGTCTTGACCTCGTGATTATGGACGCACGGATCAGGGTTCGAATCCCATGGGAGAGCTTCTAAAAATGTTCGATCTGTCTTAAACATACACAACTTGTCGGAGGGCTCGCCTAATACGGGGATTGGATGAAAATTACACTAGATCTTCTGATGTTACGTGAAGCGTGGTCGGGGACTTGTACTGTAGAGTCCTTTTGAACCGTCACACGTAGCTCGGTTGCTAGCGTCTTGACCTCGTTATTATGGACGCACGGGTCAGGGTTCGAATCCCATGGCAGAGCTTCTAATATATGTATATATATATATATATATATATATATATATATATATTATATATATATGTATATGTATATATATACAGTATATATATGTATATATATGTATATATATATATATATATATATATATATATATTTCTAGGGCACAGGTTTTCTCTAAGGCAATTCTGGTTGAAATCAACTGCACTAGTTGCTTTAACAATCTTCAAGACTGTATTCTTTAATCTGGAGAATACTTTCCTATTAGCAACTGAGAGGGACAGGAAGTAGTCATTCATGACTCTCAAAAGAAAATACACAGTGTATGCCAACTGATATATTTTTGCATAGTAATAGTATTGAACAACTATTGACTCCACCGAAACTATAGTTTTTCGCCTCGTCGTGAGGCGTCTTCAGGGTGAGGACTGCTTTGTAGGATGCTCTGCTATATTGAAGGTCTTCCAACGAATAATGACCGCATTTCACTGAAACACACAACATGAAGCCTCCTCTACAGAAGCTGCTAGACCAAACGGACATTCTTCACAAGGAGTCTGCCTTCAGGAAGCTGCAGATTGCAGAAGCAGTATCCATTACTTGCCAGCGCCCTACCATCAACATACAGCAAGCTGCTGATTTTATTCTCCCTTCCGCGCGCCCTGTAAAGAATAACCCCCTCCAGGAACAACAAGCCCTTAGACAGCAGCAGCCCCGCGAACAAATGGAACATGTCCAGCTAGTCAATCAGCGCCTAGGACCAGTAACCAGAGCAGCAGCAAATCAGGCCAGAGCTTCTAGACAAAATCCCACCCCCTTGGCTTCCGGACAAAATCCCACCCTCTTGGCTCCCAGACAAAATCCCACCCTCTTGACTCCCAGACAAAATCCCACCCTCTTGGCTCCTAGACAAAATCCCACCCCCTTGGCTTCCAGACAAAATCCCACCCCCTTGGCTTCCAGACAAAATCCCACCCCCTTGGCTCCCAGACAAAATCCCACCCCCTTGGCTCCCGGACAAAATCCCATACTGCACCTCTCAGCCAATGAGAGGCCAGGATTCCGTCTGAGCTAGGCAGGCTGAGCCTTATAAGCCCGCCCATCCAACCAGCGGTCATTATTCGTTGGAAGACCTTCAATATAGCAGAGCATCCTACAAAGCAGTCCTCACCCTGAAGACGCCTCACGACGAGGCGAAAAACTATAGTTTCGGTGGAGTCAATAGTTGTTCAATACTATTACTATGCAAAAATATATCAGTTGGCATACACTGTGTATTTTCTTTTGAGAGTCATGAATGACTACTTCCTGTCCCTCTCAGTTGCTAATAGGAAAGTATTCTCCAGATTAAAGAATACAGTCTTGAAGATTGTTAAAGCAACTAGTGCAGTTGATTTCAACCAGAATATATATATATATATATATATATATATATATATATATATATGGCTGCTATTAAACGATTTTATTCAGTCGTACTCTTAACGTCCTGCAGTAGAATTAAGATTCATCTTAATTAATCATATAAGTTTATTCTATCTGCCGTCGTGCGATTTGATTACTATATTTAGTTGAGGGAGCTTCCCTTCCACTTCCTGGGCATTTGAAAGTTAAGCTCAATTTATGATATCTCCTGGTTATTACTTTTGTGCATAAAGCAATATACATTTATTTCTTTCTCGATGTATGCCATCACCCCAACTGCAGATGGAGTTAGGGTGCAAAGGGGTTTAATTGCACCTCCTCCTCCCTTCCTCCCCTCCACCCCTCCCCTACCCTTCCCCCTCCACGACTCCCTCTGCAACTCTCCCCCTCCCCACCTTCACTCCCTCCCCACCCCTACCCTTTCTCCTCCACCCATCCACCTCCCCCTTCCACCTCTTCCACCCACCGCACTTCCTCCTCTTCTGCAAGCCTGAAATAGATTGCAAATATTACACCCCATGTACATAGCATTATCCATAGGTTAAGTTAAAATACCTATTAGTTGGCAGATAAAAATACATGAAAGATAGACGAAGGAGATCAATTAGTTCAAGTTTCCTTCAAATAAGTGAAGTTAGTTACTAAACATGGGCAAAGATCTCCATTAACTTGTCATTTTTCTCTCCATTTTTTCGTATGAGTACCAAAGACTGTTCTCTTCTTTCTCCTGTCAAATGGAAACAGGAACACATTAATACAAAAAAGACAAGAATGGCATCGAAAATGGGATAGATAGTATGAGAGAGGTGCTAGATTTTTTTGTGTGAATATTCTAATGAATATAGAGAATATAGATATCAAATCAATTAGGAAATATTTCTAAGATGCTATTTACATATTCTGTAAAGGTGCTCTTTGAATGTAAAAGACCTTAAAATGTATCTCTCTTTCTCTCTCTCTCTCTCTCTCTCTCTCTCTCTCTTCTCTCTCTCTCTGTATGTGTGTGTGTGTTTGCGTGTGTGTGTGTGTGTGGTATGTGTATTTACCTAGTTGTATTATACGGGAAGGGAGCTATACTCGTGATGACCCGTCTTTGTATCTTTCAGCATCAAGTTTTTTCTTAAAATCTTGAATAGTGTTTGCACACACTGTTTCTTTATCTAAATTATTCCAGGTATCCAGTACTCTATGTGGGAGGTAATTTTTTCAGATCTCCTCTATAACTATCCTTTTTTAATTTCTTTTCGCGTCCTCTTGTTTTTCCATTGTCCTGTTTTAGTAAATCATTCCTATCTAGGATTCCATTCCTTTCATGATTCTATAAATACTCAGCAGATCTCCTCTCTCTCTTCTTTGATAGTACGAGTATACAAGCTACACAACGATTAAAATTTCACCAAAAGAATTTTGGAAACCTGATAATACAAAAATAAAGACGAAGGATGAATGATAAAGGAGAATGAAGGCAATGGGAGTGAGAATAGTAAAAGAAGAATTGTGCGACTTAAACTTTTCTCGATATGACACACTTTATTTATTTATTTATTTACTTATTTATTTATTTCAGGTTAAGGGACTTATACAGGTCACCTGAGGTTCTTGGGCCCTCAAGATACTAATTTTAGCAGTAGTCCACCTCTCTTGAAGGAGACCCGCTGCCCCTAGGAGTCCGGCTACGGCCACCGATCATTCGCAAAAGAAATGTTTGTATTGGTGTGTGAGTATTGCAAAATGTAAGATAAAGTATTTAGCGTCTTTACATAGTGACTGCATCTGAGGAATATGTAGTCTTCTAGTCCCTTGTTTACCACTCCATCACTAAAAATCACATCCTTAAACAGAAGAAAATATATCAAGTAGTGTACACTCATACCTGACACACAATACATCAAAACTATTCAAATATACCTTTATTGTTTTTGTATTAATTTAATATAGAAGACAAATGAATTCAATTGCGAGGAGACGACGTTACATAGAAATATAGAAAATATAACGAAGGATACATTGAGTGGTGACAGTGGTATCTGCGTAGGAATTTGAAAAAGAGATTTTTTGTTCTACAACAGAAGAATAACAGTGGCCCATATTCTATGCCATGACGATTCGCCAACGCCATCAATCATCAATTAATTTAATCGAAAGTAAACCTCAGTTCCTGCATTCCAATGTCACAAACCAGGAGATAAAAAAAAAAAAAAAGATTGAGGATTCACGTTGGCACCAATACGGATTGAGATGCAAATGTGGAATAGTCTAAATCAGGTATTCGCAATTAAGAGTTCCGAAATGAAACATGTTTTGACGTGTTTTTATCTTGGGATCAATTGAAACCTCTTAACCGAATCCCCTCAGAGTTGAATTATGGAGGACAATCATAAAGGATAAATATGAAAAGGATGGGAAGCTGACTCGGGTAATGGAGCGCCGCGGTCCCAAAAACAAGGCCAGCATAAAGGGTAATCACATAATAGAAGCACAAAATATTATTTTTGAATAATGACAATAATTGTTGCCTCGAGTTTTACTGACCGGAAGTCCGTAGCCCCATAGCAAGTGGCAACGGTCCACGGGCCCTCTCATCGATTTTTATTTGATGATAATCGTTGCTTCGATTTTCACTGATCAGAAGCCCGCAGCCTCACAACAGGCTCTCCCATAGACCTCTTTGCGGAAGAATCTTTTGACGATTTTCTGTGCTGTATTAGTGTGGGACTTTTTATCTTTTGCTTACAGTACTAACAGAAAAGAAGCAGTCACTGGTTGTCAGCTCTCCTTTTGTGAAAAGGTGAAGGAATTGTAGATGAAGTTGATGAAAAGAAATATTGGTGCTCAGTCCGGAGACCGAGTGTCAGTCCCACAACGCAGGTTGAATGCAACCTTGCCTAAAAATATCCTTCTTTCTATCATTTACGGAAAGAAAGACTGAATTATACAACATCGGATGACGTGGGGAAGTCCGTCATTTATGAGGACTGTAATAAGGATGATAACTATTTCTGTATTCAGCGTACTACAAAGGAAATAAGCGTTATCATTCTTCTTCTCACCTTCTCACCCTCCTCCTGTTAGACCTGATATGTCTGTCAGTTGCCACGTCTCGTTAGCTCTCTCCATTGTTGACGTTCCTCGTATTTTCTATCCCTCCCAACCTCCTCCAGTGAAGTATCATTCTCATGTTACATATATATATATTTTTGTGTAAAACACACACACACACACACACACACACACACACACACACACACACACACACACACACACACACACACACACACACACACACACACACACACACACACACACACACACACACACACACACACACACACACACACACACACACACACACACACACACATATATATATATATATATATATATATATATATATATATATATATATATATATATATCACAACTAACACCACAGTCGGACGAAAGAAAGAGTTGCGTAAGCGGAACTATATATTTCGATTGCTACCTGCAATCCTCTTCAGTAGTACAAAGTGGCAGGGAGGAGGCTATCTTAAGTAGCAACCTCTTACAAAAGAAAGGGAACACGAGAAAATACAGAACATCACTGCCCCAGCCCTAGTTGACCTGAGGCTGACACGAGGTCGGGTCAGGGGGAGGGGGAGGAAGCTTGTTGACAATATTTTTGGTGATGAATAGTCCTGAAATGATGTCTGGGGTCCATTGACCCTTGGAAATATTCATCGTGGGCAGATAATCAATTAATGTTGATTCCACCATTTTCCTTCTGAACCCACACCCTGATTTGTAAATGAGATCAGATTTCTCCCAGTTTAATCACCGGTTGGACTGGGAGAAATCTGATCTCATTTACAAATCAGGGTGTGGGTTCAGAAGGAAAATGGTGGAATCAACATTAATTGATTATCTGCCCACGATGAATATTTCCAAGGGTCAATGGACCCCAGACATCATTTCAGGACTATTCATCACCAAAAATATTGTCAACAAGCTTCCTCCCCCTCCCCCTGACCCGACCTCGTGTCAGCCTCAGGTCAACTAGGGTTGGGGCAGTGATGTTCTGTATTTTCTCGTGTTCCCTTTCTTTTGTAAGAGGTTGCTACTTAAGATAGCCTCCTCCCTGCCACTTTGTACTACTGAAGAGGATTGCAGGTAGCAATCGAAATATATAGTTCCGCTTACGCAACTCTTTCTTTCGTCCGACTGTGGTGTTAGTTGTGATTTATAAATGTGTTACTACATTTCTCACCTGTGATATATATATATATATATATATATATATATATATATATATATATATAAAAACACACACACACACACACACACACACACACGCACACACACACACACACACACACACACACACACACACACACACACACACACACACACACATATATATATATATATATATATATATATTTTTATATATATATATATATATACATACACACACACACACACACACACACACACACACACATACACACACACGCACGCACACATACGCATATACCCACACGCACTTACACATACGCATATATATACACACACACGCACTTACACATACGCATATATACACACACACGCACACACACACACACACACAGAAACACACACACACACACACACACACACACATATATATATATGTATATATATACATACATATATATATACATATATATATATATATATATATATATATATATGTATATATATATGTATATGTATATGTATATATATATATATATATATGTATATATATATATATATATATATATATATATATATATTTATATATATGGACGGCAAAGGTGAATGGAGTGAATATGTGGGGGCGTCCCAGGATGAGGTGTATGGATGGTGTAAAAGGGGCATTACGAGAGAGAGGAATGTCTGTTGAGGAAGGACGGGAAAGGACGGAAGATAGGTATGAATGGAGAATGGTTGCATGTGGTTGATGCTGAGATGCATAAGAGGAGTGGATGGGGGATGGGGGTAAGGAAGTATGTATGAGAAATAATTTGACGCAGCCCGAAGGGATTTCTCCCCGTCTTCTCCTTTTCTGTATGAAGGGACGGAGAGAGGTGGTCACCAAATTAATGAAGCTGCCTTACTGTGGATGTACTGTGCCTTGCGACACTGCTTTTGACCCAGAGCAGTGGACAGAATGCAGGGATGACCCGTCATCCAGGAGGTGCCAAGATGAGAGAAGGGGAAATAGAATGTACTTGGGAAAACAGTGTAGAGTATAGCATTAATGTAGAACAATGTGCCAATATAGGACAAAATATGATTTTAGGATATAATGTCGCTAGAGGACGAAATGTCACATTAGGATGTAATGTCATAGGACAAAATGTCGCAATGGGATGTAATGAGAGTGGAGGACAAAAGATCACGGTGGGATGTAATGAGAGTGGAGGACAAAAGATCACGATGGGAAGTAATGAAAGTGGAGAACAAAATATCACGATAGGATATAATGATAATGGAGGAGAAAATATCACGGTAGGATATAATGTCAGTGAAGGACAAAATATAATTTTAGGAAGGGATACCGGACAGAATATCAATGAATGCCAAAATATCATGATAGGATGTAATGTCTCTAGAGGACGAAATGTCACATTAGGATGTAATGTCATAGGACAAAATGTCGCAATGGGATATAATGACAGTGGAGGACAAAAGATCACGATGGGAAGTAATGATAGTGGAGAACAAAATATCACGATAGGATGTAATGATAATGGAGGAGAAAATATCACGGTAGGATATAATGTCAGTGATAGTGGAGAACATAATATCACGATAGGATATAATGATAATAGAGAAAATATCACGGTAGGATATAATGTCAGTGAAGGACAAAATATAATTTTAGGAAGGGATACCGGACAGAATGTCAATGAAGGCCAAAATATCATGATAGGATGTAATGTCGCTAGAGGACGAAATATCACATTAGGATGTAATGTCATAGGACAAAATGTCGCAATGGGATGTAATGACAGTGGAGGACAAAAGATCACGATGGGAATTAATGATAGTGGAGAACAAAATATCACGATAGGATGTAATGATAATGGAGGAGAAAATATCACGGTAGGATATAATGTCAGTGAAGGACAAAATATAATTTTAGGAAGGGATACCGGACAGAATGTCAATGAAGGCCAAAATATCAAGATAGGATGTAATGTCAGTGGAAGACAAAAGATCACGATGGGATGTAATTATAGTGGAGGAAAAAATATCATGTACTTTAATGCTAGTAGTATTAGGAACAAATTTCAAGAAATACAGGCGTATGTCAAAAGCGAAAATCCCGATATGATAGGAATAACTGAGACATGGTCAAATGGTACAGAGTTCGAAGCTGAATTTAATATTGCGGGATTTAAACACTTTCATCAGGATAGAAACCACAAGAAAGGTGGGGGTGTTCTATTGTACGTTAAAAACAATGTTCATGCTTGTGTTTTAGAGAAAGTGAAACAGGATGCATATGATAGTTTGTGGGTTGAGTTAACCCAAACAAATGGACAAAAAATTAATATAGGTGTAATATATAGGCCAAAGACATTATCATTAGCAGACGACCAACTGTTATTTCAAGAACTGTCTAGTTTCTGCAACCGGGATTTATTGATAATGGGTGATTTCAATTTTACTGACATTGATTGGATGACCCTTGAACATGGCCATATAGGTAGTCGCTTGATTGATTTTCTTGGTGACAATTACTTAATTCAGCATGTAAAAGAGCCCACAAGATATGGAAACTTACTCGATCTTTTGATCACTAGCCGCGAAAGCATGGTAATTGATGTAGAAGTCGGTGAATCTGTTGCAAATAGCGATCACAACCTAGTTAGATCCTAAACAACTTTAGAATAGATACTTGTGTTTCTAAAATACCCGATTTCAGTAAAGCTCAGTTCATAGGACTACGTCAGGAGCTTCAGCTTACAGATTGGGAGGCAAAATTAAACGAAAGACCTGTAGATCAGATGTGGGAAATATTTCAAAATACGCTCACTAAGATGATTCAAACTTACATTCCTTTTAAGGACAGACGTCCCCCAAATCAGGCTCGCCCAAAGTGGCTCGACAAAGAAACTGAAAAAAGTATTGCTAAAAAGAGACAGGCTTATAAGAAATATAAGTGCTCGGGTGCATCTAATGACTATGAAAATTATGTATCAATACAGAGAGATTTAAAAATGACAATAAGGAAAAGAAAACGACAATACGAAATGAACATCGCTGATAAATCCAAAGAGAATCCCAAAGAATTCTATAGTTACATTAGAGATAAAAAGATTGTTAGGAATCACATTGGTCCACTATTATCTGCTGACGGTCAACTTGAATATTCAAATGAAGGAATGTGTAATATCTTAAACAATTATTTTAGCTCGGTATTCGTAAACGAAACACCTCAAAGTGAATTCCAAACTGAAACCTGTGAAAAATCTGGGGTAAACTTACTCACTACGGTAAATATAACAAAAGAAAAATTAAAAGGTGTATAGACAAACTCAAAGTTAATAAAACACCAGGGCCTGACGGTTGGCATCCAAGAATCTTAAAGGAAATGAAAAATGAGATTGTTGTTCCATTAGAAATTATTTTCAAGAAATCCATCATATCCGGAGATGTCCCAAGAGAATGGAAGCTAGCTAACGTTACTCCCATATTCAAAAAAGGTGACAAAAAGAAACCAAATAACTATAGGCCTATAAGTTTGACTTCAATCGTAGGAAAAATAATGGAAACTATCATCAGAGATGCTATCGAACATCATTTAGAAAGTAACCGTTTGATAAATGATAGCCAGCATGGTTTCAGACGAAAACGTTCTTGCGTGACTAACTTACTCGAATTCTACAACACAGTTATCTCGAATTATGACAAAAGAAACAATATAGATTTAGTATATCTAGACTTTGCAAAAGCTTTTGATACCGTCCCACACGAAAGACTACTTACTAAATTAGCTTTGCATGGAATAAGTGG
>NC_134783.1:855000-857500 GCF_046742065.1 Oratosquilla oratoria
AAGGGACCGATATTCAAACTTCGGTATTTAATGCCATGATAAGTCCTTCTCTGCCTTCTCATCGACTTCAAGTGAAAATTGAAAGTGTAGTGATGGTTGTTAGAAACATTTGCCCTCCGAAACTGTGCAACGGAACGAGGCTTTTAGTTACTAATCTGAAGAAGAATATTATAGTTGGTAAAATTTTAGGGGGTAGTTATCGCGGTGAACAGGTTATGATCCCTAAAATAACGTTAGAAGCTCAAGACACTCCAGTTAGCTTCAAAAGAAAACAATTTCCAGTCAAATTAAGTTACGCGATGACAATAAACAAGTCACAAGGGCAAACGTTCGAACGGTGTGGAATACTCTTGGATACAGTTCAGTGTTTCGCTCATGGTCAATTCTATGTCGCCTGTTCAAGACCTGCCACGAACTGTGTATATAAAGAACTTTTCTCGGATAGCGTAGTGAACATCCAAGCGTCACCTCCTGCTTCTGCAGTAACAGGCGAAGAAACAGAAGAACTTATCCCCATAGCTGAAGAAGAACCCGAATTAGGTGTAGTTCCAATACCAAAGGACGCTTATAACATTTCAGAAGAAGACGCCGCGCCGTCAAGATGATCTTACCTGATTTTGCCTTCGAAGAAAACGTTTCAAATGAAGAAGAAAGTAACAGTAGTAATGAAGCTGAAAACCCTGTCACGAAAAAAATGGAAGAATTAATTATGGGTCTAAAAGAAGAGATGACTAAGAAAATGGAGGAAATCAAGGAAACGGTCAAGCGGCAAAGCGACGACGAAGATATTGCATCGTCTCCGCCTCGAAAAAAGAAGAAAGTTGACAATGGAATAGAAAAGAGCGACGTCGAGGATGTCTCATCTCCTTCGCCTCAAAGCAGTAAACAAATTATAGACAAAACTAAAGTTTCTGATGTAAATAAAAGTTAAAATGATAAAACCTTCTTTTATTTCAAACACATTCAAGAGGTAGAACAAAGTGTGCATTTTAAACCGTTTAGAGGTATAACAAAGGGGGCGCCGCAGGCCAAGACCCCCGGCGTAGCCGGGACTGGCGCAGCCAGTGGGCTTGTAAATTAAAAAACCAAGCATTCATGATATCAAGAAAAAGTAACAAAACGACCAAAGAAAAAGATTACCTGGTAGTACCATACTCAAAAGGAGCAGAAATAATCACTAATTTTCTATCCACAAAGGGTATACACATAGCACATGAGACGGGACTAAGAATCAGAGACATAGTGAGTAAGAATGAGAACAAGAGTATCATAAACCAGAACAGCATTGAATACAAAATTCCATGCGGAGGATGTCCGGCCACGTACTACGGAGAGTCATCGAGTGATCTACACCACCACAGAACTTCTAATTCCTTGGTGGTGCACGTAGATACACACGGACATCTCCCCAACTGGAATAACGTCGAGGTTCTCCACCAAGGACTGGGAAAGAGATCTGGAATCTGGAATCCAAGGAAAGACCACCTCGCTTGCGCGGGATCGGGTTTTGTGGGAGGGGAAGAATGTCTGTGGGAAAATGAAAAGATAGTAGCGTATAAAAGAAGGCTATTGCCACCGGGCGAATTGCGAGCGATTAGGGGTTTATTGGTGGTCGTGGCTCGGGAGAAATGGACCGGGAGCTTGGAGGGCAGCGCTTGACGCCGGGGTTAGGATTAGGATCACCAACGAAAGTTTAGAAAATGGTAGGAGGCGTAGTAGTAGAGAAAGGTGGAAAAACGGAAAAATCTTTAGTGGGAGGTAAACTGAAATGAGAAGATGTAGTAGAAGAGAAAGTTAGAAAGGAAGCGAATTTTAATCGAAGAAAAAGAAAGTGTAGATGTTTGTGCGTGTGTTGTGGCACTGTTCGTGAGAGGTGTATGTGTGTATCTTACGGGAAGTGAGTTGAGTTCACTTCCCGCGTGTAGAGGGCGGTCCTGATAAGCTACAGGTGGGGCGAGCGTTGCCTGATTTTCCCCAGGGTTTGGGTTTGAAGTCCTGTAGAGCTGATCCAGTGGCGGTGCGAGGGGGGGCAGACGGGCGGTGTACACCCGCCTGCCGACGTCAACGAAGAGATCCGTAACCAGACCGGCAGTGGCAAAGGAGATGTAACTCGTCGCCACCACCGCTGGCGAGCGCGTTCCTGATAAGCCACAGGTGGGGCGAGCGTTGCCTGTTTTTCCTCAGGTTGGGTTTGGGAAAGAGATTAAGAAAAATCATAAAAGCCGCACACATCACAACGAGCCAAGTCACCAATCACCGGAAAGGACATGTTAGCCTGGCGCGACCCGCAGTGAGAATGACCTTAGCCGCGCTAGCTCGCAAGAGATCGGGAATCACTAGCCAAACAGCGGGCTCCATTCCCAGACGGCCGGCAAGATGAGCCAGAACGGGGGTATATATTTGTCCACAAAATCTGATAGTCTGTAGTCTCTCTGAGGAAGACATTCGTCGAAACGTTACAGAATATTCACTCCTGCATTATGCATTATCCTGCGTCACC
>NC_134783.1:862500-885000 GCF_046742065.1 Oratosquilla oratoria
GGGTGAAAGAGTCCTGCTCCTGGTAAAGAAAAACTTAGATGTGACGAAAGTTACATATGAAGAAAACAGGGAGGAGATGATCACAATAAAAGTCGTAGATAGTGACATGAAAAGCAAAAAGTTTGCAGTGATTGATGTGCCTCCAAAAACAGGGTCTAGTAAAGAGAGAGATTATTTCAAATTGTCAGATGATACAAGACTTTCATTATACGAGATGCTGAAGAATGGAAATAACGCGGTACTTTTGGGAGATTTTAACTACCAAGGAATCTGTTGGGAAGAGATGACAGTGAAAGGTGGAAAAGATCAATGCGAAAATGTTTTATTCGAAATGACGACAGGATACACAATGACGCAATGAAGAACCATCGAGACTAGATTTATTATTTACGTCAGAACCCGAAACTGTGGACAAAATTGAATATAAGACACCAGTTGCGAAGAGTGACCATATACTACTTGTGATAGAACTAAAGGATGAGAAACACACAAAAGGAAGACTGGTGTATAGTAAAACGAAGTTTGAGAAATTTATGAATTTTATTTCTTAAAGCAAACTGGGAAAAATTCTACAATGAAGAAACACAAGTGCAAGAAAATTGGATGATTCTTGTGAAAATCTATAAAAAAGGAATAAATAGATATGTCCCAAAGCAAAAACAGGAAAAAGTATATATTAATGCTGGTTTAACAGAAAGTGCAGCGAAGCAAAAGATAGAAGTGATAAAGCTTGGAAAAGATGGAAAAAAGATAAAAAAAAATCTAGAAAGTGGCAAAAATATATTAATCAAAGAAGGCACAATGATGGTGGACTGGCTGGTGAGGTTATTTAATGTTTGTTTAAGAGAGGGTAGAGTGTCGGAGGACTGGAGGGGTGCATGTACAGTTCCACTTTACAAAGGAAAAAGGGGACAAGTGTGAGTGTAGTAGTTTCAGAGGGATCAGCTTGTTAAGTGTAGTTGGGAAGGCTTATGGGAGGATCCTGATTGAGAGGATTAGGAGAGGAACAGAGGGAATAATTGGTGAGGAACAGTGTGGGTTTACGACAGGTAGGGGTTGCGTAGATCAGATTTTTGTGGTAAGACAGATATGTGAGAAAACTATAGGAAAAGGTAAGGATGTTTTTTTGTGCTTTTATGGATCTGGAAAAGGCTCATAATAGGGTAGACAGAAAGGCACTGTGGGAGGATTAGACACAGAAAATAGGAGTGTAGAACAAACAAAAATTTTCGTATTCACACAGAAAAAAAACAGACACAAAATAAAACGACACTACAGAGCTACCCATAGAAATATACATAAACAGTATTGTGTTAGGTTCGAGAGTGATAGAAGAGTGAAAGAAAACACCAACATCAAAGATAGTTGCAAATTGACTATCACAATTCGAAGGACTTCTGTATGACCTTTCATTGCGGGTAGAGTGCTCAAGAAACCTATTAAAATATTTATTGATACACCGTCTGTAGATAATGTTATAACTATTAGATTTTTAAAACAATTGAAACCCGGAATGAAAATCTTGGAACCAATTAATTACCCATTGCAAGGAGTAACTGGAAGTCAGTTAAAAACATTAGGTAACGTTGAAATAGAGGTCATCTTATATGAAAATAAGCATTTGCACATTCCAGTGATAGTTGTAGAAGAATCTGTTTTTCCAGGAGATTTATTGATAGGATTTTCAACTATGAGAAAAGAGAGCATGGTTATATGTCCTACTGAGTTATGGATCTTAGGAAAATCACAGTTAATCCTATTTCTAAATTAACCAGACTTTGAGCCAGAAACAGTAATCAGAGAATCTATTGAAATAGATAGGGGAGATAACAATGATAGTTTCGGTAATGGGGCAGAGCGGTACAGACCAACAGAAAATAAAGCCTCATATAGTGAACCCAATTCAGATGTTCAAGAAATCCCAGAAATTACTAATTCATCAACATCAAACGTAGCTTTGCTAATTGTGGAAGATGGCGTAATAAAGTCGACAATATTACACTCCAGAGCAATTAACAGGGTAGAGATGCAGTTCAAAGGAGTCACTGTAGACTCTGAAATCTTATCCATTCCAGAGAACTTATTAGAATAAAAGGTTTGGAATTGGACTGAGGGATTTATAAGACAAGCAAGAACATTGTAGAATTATTAGTGATTAGTACTTTGAATAAATATATAGTCTTAAGAAAAGGTACACAAATAGAATGTTTTCAATTTTGTACAAAGCCCATTAAGATTTTAAATGAGAGTACTAAGGAGGTGGAATCACCAATTTTATCAATCTATTTAATTCAAGAAGAAACATTTTTGGGAGAGAAATACAAGAATCAACTAGAACTTACTAGTTGTCCTGAGTTGGATGAAAGCTTAGTTGCTTTGCTCTTGAAGCACAATAAAGCAATTGCTTTGTCGGGGGATGCCTTAGGCAAAACAGCTGTTTTAAAACATCAAATCAAATTAAAACAAGGGACTCAACCTATTTATATACCTGCCTACAGATTACTACATTCCAAACTAGCTATTGTAGATAAAATGATTAGTGAAATGCTATTGCAGGATATTACTGAACATAGTAAAAGTGAATGGAACTTCCCTCTGATTCTGGTGCCAAAATCAGATGGTACCATGCGTCTAGTCATTGATTAAAGGGAATTGAATAAGCAGACAAAATCAGAGCCATCTACACCAACAGTGTTACGGGCGGGCTGGTTAGTGAAGAGACGTTACGTATAACGGATAAATGCTTAAGAACCAGCTCACTTCTAGAAGCCACTGTAGGACTGAACTATCTGGTCAGGGCCTAGATAATTCGTAAGACTAGAAGTAAAGGTAACAAAGAAGATTCCAGGAAAGGAATATTAAACTAGCGATAAAACTAGTAAACGAAATTATTAATATGGAAAATATTTACAGGCAATCAACACAAAAGAGAATGGGCAGTAGGGTCAATGGGACCGTTACATGATTATAAGAATATGGAAATTATCGTTCAAATAAGAAACAAGATACGTATACAATATGGTACTATCTAAGTACAAAGAGATCAGGAACATGCATCAAAATAAGTAATACGTACAAACATAAGTAAAGTAATGCAATGTATATCAGACACGTAATGTAGGCAAAAAGGGTGATCACTTCACACCAATCGTCTCATGAGTCTAAACTTCCAGTTTTTATCAAGAGATAAGATATGCGAGAAATGACAAGGAGTGAGCGATTTCCACCGCTTATATACCATTGGACCGGAAGCGGGATACTTCCGGTTAAGGGTGCGGGTGAGGAGGAGGGTAAGTTAACACACGTCAACATGGGTAGTTTTAGGACCCTCGACTCGCTTGAACAATCTACTTATTTAGTAACTGTCAAATCTGTGCGCTCCGAACTATTCAGGATTTCGCTTGTCTGTTTGTTCTACAAGAGTGCGCACCTTTCTCCGCACGTAGGCAAGATTACATATAGTGGACGGGCGTTACTGCTTAACATTGTTACAATACATACATAGACAAGAAATATGAACATAGTTATGTAATACAAAGGAACACAATTCTATAACATAATTACACATATGACGTAATATCTAATATTACGTTACACCTCCACCGTTTGGGAAAGCTTTTCACTTTCTGTTGAAAAGCTATGTTCTAGAAAGGACGTCGGCTAAAACATTAAAGACGCCTTTTATATGATGAATTGTTAGATTAAAGGGTTGGAGAAATAAACTCCAACGTGTAAGTCTCGGATTCTTGTTTTTCATAGTCTGTAGGAACTTTAAGGGGTTGTGATCCGAATATACTTGAATGGTAGTTGAGGAACCCAGGTAGACTTCGAAGTTGATAAGGGCCTGGACCAAAGCGAGCGTCTCCTTCTCAATTGTTGAGTAGTTCTTCTGCGCAGGGGACAGCTTCTTGCTGTAGTAGGCGATAGCGTGAAGAACTTCATTGTGTTCTTGCAAGAGGGCGGCACCGATACCGGTGTCGCTGGCGTCGACTTGCAGAAGAAAGGGTCGTTGGAAATCGGGTGCCCTTAGAACTGGTGCGTTAGTGAGAAGGGACTTCAGGTTTTTGAAGGCCGTCTCACAGGTAGGTGTCCACACGAAGTCGTGGTCTTTTCTCAACAGGTCAGTCAATGGTTCTGCTACATCTGAAAAATTTGGACAAAAACGGCGATAATAGCCACTCATTCCGAGGAATCGACGTACCTCTCTACGATTAGTGGGTGTTGGTACATCATTGATGGCTTTTATCTTGGCGTCTATTGGAAACACTTGGGAATTTCCAACTTTAAATCCCAAATAGGGGACCTGTGTATGTCCGAAATCACATTTGGACAAATTGATGGTAAGGTTTGCTTGGTCTGCTCTATAAAAGAAATTATTTAGGTGTTCAATGTGTTCTGTCCAAGACTGACTAAATATTATCACATCATCTAGATAAGTTTTTACTCCTGGCAATCCTGCAACAAGATTACTTATCATTCTTTGGTAAGTGGCAGGGGCATTTTTAAGCCCAAATGGCATTGCTCTGAATTGGAACAATCCCTCTTCCGTAATGAAAGCGGTAACTTCTCTTGAGCGAGGGTGTACAGGGATTTGATAGTATCCCCTTAACATATCCAACTTGGATACATACTTGGCAGTTCCTAGACTGTCTATGATATCATCTATCCTAGGGATAGGAAAAGCATCGGCCTTAGTATGGGCATTGATTTTCCTGTAGTCAATGCACAGGCGATAAGAATTGTCAGATTTAGGGACAAGAATGCAAGGAGATGCCCAAGGACTACTGGAGGGTTCAATTATTCCCTGTTGAAGCAGAGCGTTTATTTCTGCTTTTATGAACTCCTTCTTTTTTGGATTGACTCTATAAGGGGCTTGTTTGATAGCTCTTGGTGAGTCTAGAATTATTTCATGTTCTATCAAAGAAGTGAATCTTGGGGAATCTAGAAATAATTTTGGAAAACTTCTTAAGAGAGAAAGAATGTCTTTACCTTGTTTCTCAGATAAGTGTCCTACTTTTATCTGAAGATTTTGTAGTATCTGAGAGTTTTCCAAGGGAATCTCAGGAGGATTAGGCAGGTTATCAGGAGGCTCTTCCGATTCTATTGTGGTAGAGCTGTAAATTGGAATTGGATCTCGGGAATGATAAGGTTTTAAGGTATTTATGTGACAGAGACGGGAACTCTTTCTTCTGTCTGGAGTTTTGATTATGTAGTTGAGATCACTGGCTCTGGACAAGACTTCATAGGGTCCTTTGTATTTAGCCTGCAATGGATCTCCTGGTATGGGAAGATAAAGTAACACTTGATCTCCTGGAGAAAAAGTTCTAAGTTTAGAATTTTTATCATACCGACCTTTCATTACTCGTTGAACATTAGTCAAGTTCTCTCTTGCCAACTTCCAAGCTTCTAACAACTTCTCGGTGACCTGGGACACGTATTTCAAAGAAGGAACAGGTGGTTCTTCTTTCATCCATTGTTCATGAAGTATCTTTAGGGGACCACGGACTTCATGACCGAAGACTAATTCTGACGGGCTGAATCCAAGGCTTTCTTGAATTGTTGTTCGGGTGGCGAACAACAAAAAGGGGAGTCCGTCTTCCCAATTTCGAGTGTTCTCAGCACAGAAGATTCTTAACATTGTCTTGAGCGTTTGGTGAAAGCGCTCTAGAGCACCTTGTGATTGAGGATGATAGGCGGAGGAAGTTACATGATTTATACCTAGTGTTACAAGAGTTTCTCTAAACTTGTTGGAAAGAAAATTACTTCCTTGATCACTTTGAATGTTCTTAGGAAATCCTACCATAGTGAAATATTTCAACATTTCTCTGATTATGTTTTGAGCTTTAATATTTTTCAAAGGAATTGCTTCTGGAAAACGAGTGCTCATACACATGATTGTGAGAATGTATTGATTTCCTTTACTTGAAGGAGGTAAAGGTCCTACACAGTCAATAAGAACTTTTTTAAATGGCTCTTCCATTACAGGAATGGGATGGAGTGGAGCTTCTACAATTTTCTGGTTGGGCTTACCTACAAGTTGACATGTATGACATGTTTTACAATATTGGGCAACATCTTTGACAACCGTGGGCCAATGGAAATGTTGGGTTATGTTGAACAAGGTCTTTCTTACCCCTAAGTGACCTGCTAAGGGAGTATCATGAGCCAATCTTAGAACATTATTCCTGAAACCAAGAGGGAGGACTATTTGATTCCTTACTTGCCATGGCTGGTCAGCGGTTGCGGTGGATGCTCTCCATTTTCGCATTAGGACTCCGTTTTCTATATAGAAACCTCGTGACATATTTTCAACTTCTTCTGGAGATGAAACAATCTCGTACAAATTTTTAAGAGAAGGATCTGACTTCTGTTCTTTGATTAATTCTGCTCTAGATAGAGAAACTGGTGAAGAAGAAGATGGGTCAGTTTGGGAGAATAGGGATTCTAAATTATAGGTCTCCTCTTCAGATTTCTTGTACTGAGATCTGGTTACAGCACAAGCGGGAAACAACTGTAAGTTATCTGAAGGTTCTACTGAGGTCTTAGGGTTATTTGTTATTAAGGGAGAAATGACTTTGCTTCCAGCGATGTCATTGGCCAACAATAAGGATATTCCTACTATGGGAAGAGAGTCTACTACTGCTACTTTAACCATTTCGGTTGTTAAATCAGACCGCAAGAAAACATTATGTAATGGACATTTTACAATTCCTCCAACTCCTTCTATCAATATATCATAACCTGTATATGACTCACCCAGATTCTGCAAGACAGAATTTAAAATCAGACTTTGCTTTGCTCCTGTGTCTCGGAGTATGGAAATAGGATATTGTTGTGAACTACTACTATGAGATATAGTTCCTGAAGATACAAATGGTTTGAAACAAGGATCATGATCTGATGAGGGGGGTTTTACATTACTTGACAATACCGGCTTCTTTGGTAGTTCATCCTGAATAGAGGATTTTGAATCATCTGATTTTATATTACTTACAAGAGTTGGTGTCTTATTGGAGAATGAGGGTGTCAGTCTCTTTCTGCAATTAGAAATGTGATGGCCAACCTGTTTACAATATGAACAAGTTACAGGGGGATTAGTCTTAAACCTTTCCATTCTTTGCCAAGGTTGGTTTGGAGGATATTGATTGAAATCAGACCTGTAACTGAAATGTGATGGGCTAGACTGATTTTCAAAGTGTTTCTTTGGGGACCAAGGATCAGAGTATTTTGTTGAATCTGGAATATATGACTTTGACTTTTGGGATTCCATTTGTCTTGACTTAGGTTTATGATTTAGTGTGAACTCATCAGCCAATACAGCAGCTTTAGTTAAAGTTTCGGGAACATGATCATCTATAAAAATCCTAAGATCTGTCTCTAAGGTATTCTTAAACTGCTCCAATAAAATCAACTGTTTAAGTCTATCTAAGGTGTCCGTTTCACTAGCCAAACACCACCTATTGAATAACCTCTCTTGTTGAGCCGCATATTCTACGTATGTTAACTGAGGTGTCTTCCTATAATTACGGAATTTCTGTCTATAGGCCTCTGGTATTAGTTCATAAGCTTTTAAAATACAAGCTTTCATATTATCATACTCGCTTTCTGCTTCTGAAAGAGAAGTATAAATTTGTTGAGCCTTACCCTTAAATTGTGTTTGAATGATTAATGGCCAATTTTCTTTAGGGATTTGTAACTGTTGCGCCAATTTTTCCCACTGAAGAAAGAAAATTTCTGGCTCTCCTTCTGAAAATTTGGGTAAAAGTTTTACATACTTGGAAATATCTATATGACCTTCCTGAACTACGGGTTGTCTATCAACAATCCTAGCTTCTACTTCTGCCTTCTTTAATTCTAACTCTGCCAATTTGACTTTAGTTTCGTTCTCTCTTTCTATTTGTTTCACTTTAGCTTCCTCTTCTCTAGCTTTAAATTCTGCCTCAATTTGCATTCGTTTCAATTTAGCTTCCTCCTCAATTTCTACTCTCCTGACCTTTAATTCAATCTCCTTAATCTTAAGTTCGGTTAGTCGTGCCTCTATTTCTAACCTATTTGAAGGAATTTGTATAGCTGTAATCTCTTCTGGAGATAAGATCTCATCTTCGATCAGATTTTCAACGAGTTCCTGAAGTATTTTTTTCTTTCGCAAACTTGTATCAATGTCTACTCCAAAGTGCTTGCCTATTTCTATCAAAGTGTCTTTAGTTTGTTTCTTTAAGAAACTTACCTTGGGATTTTGAACGAATTCTTGAATTATATCATCCATCTCTAAAAGAATGTGTTAAATACCTGATCCAATATCCTTGGCATGGGTCGCCACTTTGTTACGGGCGGGCTGGTTAGTGAAGAGACGTTACGTATAACGGATAAATGCTTAAGAACCAGCTCACTTCTAGAAGCCACTGTAGGACTGAACTATCTGGTCAGGGCCTAGATAATTCGTAAGACTAGAAGTAAAGGTAACAAAGAAGATTCCAGGAAAGGAATATTGAACTAGCGATAAAACTAGTAAACGAAATTATTAATATGGAAAATATTTACAGGCAATCAACACAAAAGAGAATGGGCAGTAGGGTCAATGGGACCGTTACATGATTATAAGAATATGGAAATTATCGTTCAAATAAGAAACAAGATACGTATACAATATGGTACTATCTAAGTACAAAGAGATCAGGAACATGCATCAAAATAAGTAATACGTACAAACATAAGTAAAGTAATGCAATGTATATCAGACACGTAATGTAGGCAAAAAGGGTGATCACTTCACACCAATCGTCTCATGAGTCTAAACTTCCAGTTTTTATCAAGAGATAAGATATGCGAGAAATGACAAGGAGTGAGCGATTTCCACCGCTTATATACCATTGGACCGGAAGCGGGATACTTCCGGTTAAGGGTGCGGGTGAGGAGGAGGGTAAGTTAACACACGTCAACATGGGTAGTTTTAGGACCCTCGACTCGCTTGAACAATCTACTTATTTAGTAACTGTCAAATCTGTGCGCTCCGAACTATTCAGGATTTCGCTTGTCTGTTTGTTCTACAAGAGTGCGCACCTTTCTCCGCACGTAGGCAAGATTACATATAGTGGACGGGCGTTACTGCTTAACATTGTTACAATACATACATAGACAAGAAATATGAACATAGTTATGTAATACAAAGGAACACAATTCTATAACATAATTACACATATGACGTAATATCTAATATTACGTTACAACAGTATGAGCGCAGTCCGCACCCAGAACGTACTCACTTACTGGTTCGATGTCTCATCTGGAGTGAGACAAGGATGCGTGCTATCACCGCTACTTTTTATCATGTATATGGACAAAATCACGAAGGAGGGAAACCCCAGCCAAGAAGACCTGAATGAGATGCTATTCCCAGACGATCAGAGCTTGGTACATGTGAAAGAAGATCAACTTCAAGAGTGTGGCGCATGTGTCCAGGTCTGGGTATTTGATATTCCCGCGCGCATGGCGTGATCATGATAGACACCCATAGGCATACGACACACATACATTTGTAAACACATGTCAGGATAGTCGACACTTAATCCCATGTGTAACGGAGCATAGGGACCATGTATGATAGATGACCTAGCTAGGACAATTCAGGCTAAGATTCTGTTGTACATATCATCCATTACCTTTGGCACGCTGACGCCATGACGTCACGGCATAGTTCCCGCCAACGGACAGTTGGAGCAAAGACATTATGGTGATAAGACTTTGTCGGGCCAGTGAGCGTGAACTATTTACATTGTGACATTAGTGCTGTACAATATTCACTGTTTTATATTGATAGGGCTCCCTTTATGTATCCAAGCCTATGTATACAGAAGTACTTGATTAGACATAGAAACCTACGTACATATTTTTATACCCTAGCACACGGGGTACTCTATGCATGCCAATACTCGGCCGTTCATGCATAACATGGCGCAGTGAAAGTTTAAGTGATACTTCTGTACTTATCAGTGATTCCGTTGTGCATAGGTTCTGTGATAACATACTGTAGTGCGTATGTTCTGTGTTGATTACTTTGTGCATAAGTTCAGTGCTAACTTTGTGCATATGTTCTGTGGTGATTACTTTGTGCCTTAGTGCGTATGTTCTGTGGATTTAGCCGGTGCTTACCCAAGCCTACTTCGCGCGCAAATTCCTGCCCGCGGTAAGGCGTCAGTAGCCCCCTCTCCCTCCGAAGAGACCTCCCACGTTCACCGCCTGCCAGTCTAGCCCGGACCCTACTGAACACTCACCTCACGCGTGTGTTGATTTGCGTGCATAGCATATCTTGCCCGCCAATCGGCCGATTTTGACGAAACCAACGCCATGGCGACGCCAGATCAGTCATCCCCCGACAACTCACAGCCAGACATTTCCATAGCGCACGGAAGCACAACCCGAGATGAGCAAGATGTACTCAGGTTGCTAGCGAGCTCCCTCGCTCGCCTTATCACAACCCCCCCGACACATGGAGATAACTCCACGGATTCCACCAAATAACCCGTCGTCTCTCCAAAGCCACCTCCCATACTGATGCCGGAGATGTCATACAAGGAATTTGACGTATGGTCCGCCAAATTCGACGATTTCTCTACCCTAACAAACTTCCATTCGCTAAAGCACAAGCAACAAATAGCCACACTCCGGGCATACCTACATGACGGAGTACGATCACTCCTAGAGGACACTCTCGGAGTACCACGCGACTCTACTCTCCCCGTACAAGAAATCTTGAGCAAACTTCGAGCGCATTACAGGGAGAAGTGTAATGAGTACGTACGACGATTGGCATTTACAAATTGCAAGCAAGAGAATGGAGAATCGGTCAACGCCTTCTACGAGCGTCTATCACAGCTCACACGTGAAGTTGAACTGTGCACCGGGTTAAATTGCCGTGATACACAAATGAAACACCAACTCATCATAGGTCTACGAGACGTCGAAACTGTACGCCAACTCCTACAAACGAGTTCCAGCGCGACACTAGAGGATTTTTTATCGATCGCTCGTGCAAGGGAAGCAGCTCATGGCACTACGGACGCTATACGTGGCACTACGGACGCTATACACCGCGTGTCACAACAACCCACCTCGGGAATGGCCTGCGCTGTGTCAACATACAAGAAGATGCAACGCACGGCCCGGGGTCCCACAGGCGGCACCCCACCAGGGAGTGAGGCCTGTCCAGGGTGCGGTGTCTTCCCCAAACACCCACGAAAAACGTGTCCAGCTCTTACGCATGTCTGCCGGATTTGCTCCAAGAGAAGACATTTCGAGAAGGTGTGCAATTCATCCACGGCCGCCCCGAAACCCATCCCGCCACCGAAGCAGAAGAGCCAACGACCTCGGAAGATGGCCATAGTGTCAAGCCTATCTGCCAACATACGGGCGGCAGATGGGAGGATCGGACCCCCGACTCCTACCATCTCTGTGAGGGTCAAATTTGGTGACGTTGAAGGCAATGCTCGATTCATCCCGGACACCGGATCTGATACAACGGTCATTGGGTGCCAGCACATGAAGAATCTGGGCATCAGCGCTCGCAGCCTCAACCCAACAAAGGACCTGGCCCTGCGGAACCCGGACCATACTGCATTCCAAGGACGTACCATCGGCTCCATGTATGCTACGATGTCCTTTGGAGACACCACCATCGACGGCTGGATCAATGTTGTGACGCACCTGCCGCGCCCCCTGCTGTCATGGTGGCACCCGATGCAGCTCCGCCTCATACCTTCGTCATACCCTGCCCAACTGCCGAGGGACCAACCAATCGGCAACGCCTACCGCTTGCAACGGGACGACGACTCGGTACCACAGCCGGTCACACACTCTCCAACGATTACGGATCACAGCTCCCTCCCGCTCTCTCACGCTACCGCCCCTGTCAACTACAGTAGCTGACCTGCCAGATTGCATCAAGAAGACATGACCCGACGTCCTTCGACACAAGGAAGACCTCAGGTCCGGCGAGGCCCTTAGAGAAATGACTGGGAGGCCCATAGAGATACATCTCAAGCCAGATGCGAAGCCGTTAGCACTCCACACCGCAAGACGAATCCCACACGCATGGCAAGATGACGTGAAGAAGGAACTCGATGCAATGGTGCACCAAGGCATCATTGAACCTGTTGGTGATGCCCCTTCCGTATGGTGTCACCCCCTCGTAGCGGTGCCGAAACCGAAGGGTGGTGTGCGCATCACAGTGGACACTTCAAAGTTAAACAACCAGGTACTACGCCCAACCCACCCATCCCCCACACCAAGCGAGGCAATCAGTCGCATCGACAGGAAGGCAAAGTACTTCTCGACCTTCGATGCCATCCAGGGATATTGGCAAATCCCCTTAGCCCAGCGAGACCGCCACTTGACGACATTCATCACTCCGTACGGACGATACATGTTCCGCCGGGGCCCCATGGGCCTCTGTTCAACTGGCGACGAGTACAACCGCCGGGGTGACGAGGCCCTCGCAGACATTCCCAACCTTGCCAAGGTCGTGGACGACATCATTATCTGGGACAGCGACTACGGGACACACCTACGTCGCATCAGTGAGGTCTTGAACCGATGCCGCACTCATGGCATCTCCCTCAACGCTGACAAGATGACTCTTGCTGCTCCCAGTGTCAACTTCTGCGGGTTCACAGTGTCTCAAGACGGCGTAGCCATCGACAGCGAGAAAATAAAGGCAATTACGGAGTTCCCAACGCCTTCCAACATCACAGACCTCCGATTGTTTATGGGTCTAGTGAACCAGTTGGCCGAATTCACATCCAACGTCTCTACAACGGCAGACGCTCTACGCCCGCTACTCAGCCCGAGGAACACCTCCCTCTGGACACCTGCTCAGGAGGACGCCTTCCAAAGGACGAAACAGGCCCTCGCCCAACCTCCTGTCCTCGCCCATTTTGACCCAAAACTACCGACTACCCTCCAAACGGACGCGTCTCGTCTGAATGGCATAGGGTACGCCCTCCTACAGGAACATTAAGAGGAAGTTTGGCGACTCGTGCAGTGCGGCTCTCGATTCCTGCAGGACGTGGAAACACGGTACAGCACGATCGAGTTGGAACTGCTGGCTACGGTCTGGGCCATGCAGAAGTGCAAATACTTCCTGCTTGGCCTCCAGGACTTCACACATATCACGGATCATCGACCCCTTCTTCCGATCCTTAATACGTGCACTCTAGACTGTATTGAGAACCCAAGGCTCCAACGCCTCCGGGAGAAGATTGCAGGATTCGTGTTCACCAGCAGATGGCGTAAGGGCTCAGAGTTATGCATTCCGGATGCCCTCTCAAGAGCCCACGTGGATAAACCTCTGGCAGATGACGTCGCCCTGGGCGATGAAACAAGCATCTGCATCCGCGACGTGGTGACTCGCAATGTTGCCACGCTCCATGCCCTTTCCGGCCCTCCAACACTCGACACCACGGCAACTCCTCCACACTCAACGGACCCAGTACTCGACGAAATCCGTCAGGCAGCATCTTCGGACCCCACGTACGTGCAACTCGCCTCTTTCGTCGGGAAGGAATTCCCACGTTCACGCATGGAACTCGACGAAGCTCTACTTCCTTTCTGGAAGTTCAGAGACAGCCTCTGCGTCGACGGACCTTTGATCCTCCGAGAGGCACGAATACTTGTCCCCCAAGCTCTTCGCAGAAGTGTGTTGGCTCGACTTCACGACAGCCATCGTGGTATTGAAGCCACCAAACGCCGAGCCAGGCAGACGGTCTGGTGGCCAGGCATCGATTCCGATATCGCCAACACAGTACGCTCCTGCGAGCCATGCCAGATATTGCAGCCGAGCCAACAGCGTGAGCCCTACTTCACCGACGATGTGCCCCCCTCTAGACCGTTCGAGTCGGTCTCCGCAGACTTTTTCACCACCGCCGGGAAGCACTTCCTGGTGTACGCGGATCGACTCTCTGGATGGGCAACGGTGGGCCACTGTGGCACGGACTCTTCGACATTCCAAACCATCCGGCTCTTCCGCCACTTCTTCAGCACCTTCGGCGTCCCGGTACGACTCAGGACGGATGGAGGACCCCAGTTTACGGCCTATGACTTCGCTGAATTCCTGCGACGATGGGGCGTCCGCCACGACGTCTCCACCCCCTACCACCCACAGTCCAACGGGCATGCAGAATCGGCGGTCAAGGCCGTGAAACGCCTCATCATCAAGGTCGCGCCCAATGGAGAAATTCGCCACAGCGACGCGTTCCACCGGGGTCTCCTGGAGATACGGAACACGCCCAACCCCGACGGAAGAAGCCCCGCCCAGGTCCTCTTCGGACGCCCCCTTCGGTCCTGCGTCCCAGCTCACTCCAGGTCCTTTGCGCCTGAGTGGCAGGCTGCCACAGCTGAATGCGAGCAGAAGGCAGCCGCCAGAATGGAGGCGACCATCAAGCAGTACGACTCACACGCGAAGCCGCTCCCACAACTCTCCGTTGGAGCCACGGTCAGGATCTAGGATCCTACGTCACGACGATGGAGTAAGGTCGGCCACATAATGGGACAAGGACGTAACAGGGACTACCTTATCAAGACGGCGTCCGGAAGTGTCCTGTGGCGCAACCAGAAGTTCCTCCGCCCCATCCCTGAGCCAGGTGTCGCCCGTGATGGCATGAAGGAGTCTCCAACGGGCACTACCGGCAATACTCGCCCCACGAATCAAACTGGCCAGCCCAATGGACCAAGACGCTCAGCGAGACTGGCCGCACGCAACTAATCGACGACGCAATGAATACATCGATTGGGGGGGGGGGGGATGTGGCACATGTGTCCAGGTCTGGGTATTTGATATTCCCGCGCGCATGGCGTGATCATGATAGACGCCCATAGGCATACGACACACATACATTTGTAAACACATGTCAGGATAGTAGACACTTAATCCCATGTGTAACGGAGCATAGGGACTATGTATGATAGATGACCTAGCTAGGACAATTCAGGCTAAGATTCTGTTGTACATATCATCCATTACCTTTGTCACGCTGACGCCATGACGTCACGGCATAGTTCCCGCCAACGGACAGTTGGAGCAAAGACATTATGGTGATAAGACCTTGTCGGGGCAGTGGGCGTGAACTATTTACATTGTGACATTAGTGCTGTACAATATTCACTGTTTTATATTGATAGGGCTCCCTTTATGTATCCAAGCCTATGTATACAGAAGTACTTGATTAGATATAGAAACCTACGTACATATTTTTATACCCTAGCACACGGGGTACTCTATGCATGCCAATACTCGGCCGTTCATGCATAACAAAGAGCACACAGATAACCTGAACACACAGTGCAAGAAGCTCGATATGAAGATTACCATCAGCAAAACTGAGACGATGAAGGTTAGCAGAACACCTAGCAACCTCAAAATTAACATCGACGGAACTCCGCTGAAATAAGTCAGCGGGTTTAAGTACCTCGGCAGTATTCTCACTGAAGACGGGCGTCTTTACATAGAGATTGAGACGAAAGTACAGAAGGCCAACACCGTCAGCTACCTGCTTGCCCCACTCCTCAAACATCCCAACATCCCTATTGAAACCAAAGCCAAACTCATAAACTCCATCTTCATCCCCACCTTGATATATCAGTGCCAGACATGGACCCTGACCAAAAGTCTAGCACGCAAAATAACCACCTGTGAGATGCGATGTCTGAGGAGAGCCGTCAACAAGACCAGACGGGAGATGATCAGAAAGACCACGATCAGAGAAATGGTGGGAACAGCACCTGTCCTCCATTATATACAGAAACAAACACTCAGATGGTTTGGACATCTAACACGCATGGCACCTCACCAACTTGTCAGCAAAGCACACAATAAGAAAATATCAGGTTATAAGGCAAGAGGAAGACCAAGGAAGACCTGGATTGAAGGTGTGAAAGAAACCCTGAAGACCCACAACATCCCTCCCATCCAAGCCGTCAATCTTGCCAGAGACAGAAAAATCTTTCTCCCCTCGACGCCCAAGACGGTACAAGAGGACGGATAAAGTAAAGTAAGTAAGAATAAACAGACCATACCTGACCGATTACTATTATTGTTAATAGGAGAAATTCTTAAATGTTTAGGAACTAAGAATAGGTATTTTAACACTATAGATATCAAGTCTGTTTTCTGGCAGATCGAGTTGCATGAAGACTCACGAGAATTCACAGAATTTTCTACTCCAACGGGACACTATGCGTTCAAACGAATGGGTTATGTAATAGTTCATTAACTTACTTGAGGTTAATGAATACAATTCTAGATGTGTTGTTAGGAAACACTGCCAGTGTATTTCTAGATGATATTTTGATATTTTTTCAAACAGCGGCTGAACACTTAAGAAATTAGATTTGGTATTCTCAAGACTAGTTGAAGCAGGATTGAAAGTGAAACTTGAAAAATGTAAGTATTAAGTATTACAGTGTTATTTATTTGGGACGTAAAATAGACAGGCATGGACTTAGTACAGTAAATTCAAAGGTTAAAGGAATAAAGAATTTTCCAGTTCCGAATAATGTAGAAAAAGTTAGAAGTTTCTTGGGATTGACAGGACATTGTAAGAAATTTATCCAGGGATATGCAGACATAGCTAATCCATTAAGTTACATATTCAAAGTTCATGTGGGGACCTTTACAATAGCATTTAGTTATGGTCAAATTACATACACCCCATAAACTTTCACCGAGGTACTTAGGTCCATATTGGATAATTCATTTTGCAGGTGGAAATAAACACAAGATCTTACACTTAGAAACTAGGAAATTATCACTTAGACACTTAGATGATATAAAGAAAACTAGGATAGAATTTGTTGATGATACATGTGACACTGATATTAAAGATACACATTGTATTAGTGTAGTAAATGAATAATTAAATCCAGAGGAGTATAGGGAGTATGTTCATAGTGTAATGTGTGAGTTGAGTATTAATCAAAATACATTTTACAGATAGTATTCATATTATTGATATGTATAGTACATGCCTGTGATGGGAAACCTGAACTACTGGAACCTTGGTGTACCAGACAGATGTGCTACCTGGAGCCTCGGTCAGTCATGAAGATTCGTAACCTTGCCAATATATAAGGACAGTGCCAATAAGTATTGAACTATATATATATATATATATATATTTTTTTTTTGTGAAGCATTGAAAAAATTCTTATGCAACATTACTAGTATGTGTCCTGGACAAAAAGTAAAATAAGTGTGTGCGAAATTATGCAGAGATACTCTACTATTACTAACATCTTTGATGCTGTGTATATCACTGTTGTAACATATCTCAATGATACACAACTCACCATCTTTGAAAAGGTGAAATCATTCTCCATTGAGATCTAACACAAAAAAATACTCTAATACTGTTTTATTTTCATTGTTGCTGTTCTTAATATTATTTCACACTCAGAAGGAAGAAGACATTGAATACTATTTGACAGTTGCTCCTGATTTTGCTATTGGTAAATTTATTTATGGTATCTTAAGACTTTGATAGTAATGAATTTTGCAATTTAATTTGATCTGTGTTATAATTATTTTGTTTTGTGTCTTTTATGTTACTGATATTTGTGTATTTTGGAAGGGTTACTTATTTCTTTGCTATGTGTGACATATGTTTTGATGACAACATCCAGTGAAGGATAATACTTTTAACATATTTATCTAGTTTATGCAGAAATATTTTTAATAGTTAGCTTCTTGTATACCAGGCTACCCCCCTGGTAAGGGGGAGAGAAGCCTTGGTATATGTATGTATGTATGTAGCTTCTTGTATAAGATATTTTTCAAGTGTGTATTTCCAGCAAGCCCTGTAAGAGGGTAGTAGAAAATGGTTAGTCAAGTGAGGTAGATAGAAGGGTAGGTGGCGAGAATTTAATTTTTATGAGTTTGGATGTTTAGTAAACAACAGTCGTAGGCGAATGAATTGAACAACTTCGCTCCCCACCTAGAATTTAAAAACAATAACTGGAGACCTAATTTCATTGCTGTATTATGCTGATTACAAAGGATTACAAAGGCGGAGCATGCCGACAGAAGACATTTTGCTCCATAACTAGGTCGGATGCGAAAAAATTAAAATAAATAAATAGATGAATAAATAAATAAATAGATAAATGAATAAATAAATAAATAGATAAAGATATTATAATACAAATAATAATAAATAAAATAAATAAATAAATGCATAGGTATAATTAAGTAATAAACAAACAGGTAAATAATAAATAATAATAAATTGAGATGTAACTAATAATAAATGTGAATCAAGCAAATAATAATAAACAAACAGACAAACGATAACAAAACAACTAAATAAACAATATAAAATAAATTAAAGTCATTACATCATCTTGCTTAGGTGGTTATCTAAATGATTCTTAAAGCTTCGAACTGAACTACATTGAACTACCTCTACAGGAAGTTTATTCCATTTCTTAAGTACATGGCTGGCGAAGTTGTTTCTATCCACTTCCTAATTAGGTATATTTCCTAACAACTTGAGACCATTGTTTCTTATCTGATTCTCATCCAGTGTGAAAATTTTGTCACTTTTGACCTTAAAAATCCGTATCAAGTTACCTCTGAGTCTGCGCTTATTTAGGGAAAACAGATTCATATGTTTTAGTTGATTTTTGTATGATTTATATTTGATATTTGGAATCAGTTTTGTGGCTCGCCGTTATAGTTTTTCCAATCTGTCATTGTCTTTGATGTATGTGAACTAAGTCGGTAATACATTGATTTCAAGATTGCTTGATTACGCAGTATTGCGTGGGGTTTGTTACAGGCTTTATGGTTGGAAAAAGGGTGGAGGAAGAGAAAATTAAATTGGTTCATGGGAGTAAAGTCACGCCCTTAGGGGAGGTACTTAGATGTAAAAGTAAAGATCATTGGACTAAAGAAATCATGACGTCAATGCGAATTGACCTAGTGATCAAATTGTATTAGTCCCTTAGTGCAAATTGACAAGCCAAGTGTGATATTATTCGGGAAGAAAAGACAGAAAATTTAGACCATTTTAATTCTCCTCTCTTGGACATAGTAAGACTATTGAGTAATCCTACAATTGAAAACAGAAAGTGAATTATCATACATAACAAAACAGTATTGAAAAGAAAGTAGAAAATGAGAGAAGAAATAAAAAACTATAGAAAGGAAAAGTAAACAGTGATAACAACGGAGGTGAGAGGTGGGTGAAGTTTAGTTGTGATTTTAAACTTGCTAGACACTTCTAGTTCACAGTGTAGTATGACAATCATTACGAATCAGCACCAAGCTCAGCAGTTGTTCTCGTGCGCTGACTATGTGGACTCTTTACAACGATAACAGTGACTACATGATAACGACTGGTACACTGATTGATGTTAACACATATAAGAGGAAGAAAGAGGGTTTATGGATTGGTATACTTTCACCTAAATCTATTGTGGTTCAAGGATCTGAGTACATAGCAGAAATGAGATCTGATAAATCCATTAAACATTCCTCTTAGCCTCGGAATGATCAAAAGCGTCTCTCTTTTAGATGAATCAAACGCCTCCATCAAGTTGGCAGAGGCTATGAATGCCTTCTGTAGAAATTCAATTCAGCGTTTGATGAAAGCACGAAGAGCTGGGATGAGGTCAGTAAATAGTCGCTAAATTACAAGGATAATTATATGAAAATGGTCTTCTCCTTTTTATTTGGGTGTGGAGAGAAGAGTGATTCAAAGCACGCGCATAGGTCAACACACACACACACACACACACACACACACACACACACACACACACACACACACACACACACACACACACACACACACACACACACACACACACACACACACACACACACACACACACACACACACACACACACACATACACACACACACACACACACACACACACACACACACACACACACATACACACACATACACACACACACACACACACACACACACACACACACACACACACACACTCACGCACGCACACACACACACACACACACACACACACACACACACACACACACACACACACACACACACACACACACACACACAGACACACACACACACACACACACACACACACACACACACACACACACACACACACACACACACACACACACACACACACACACACACACACACACACACACACACACACACACACACACACATATATATATATATATATATATGTGTGTGTGTGTGTGTGTGTGTGTGTGTGTGTGTGTTTAAGGATTACAAAGGATTACAAAGGCGGAGCATGCCGACAGGAGACCTTTTGATCCATATCTAGGTCGGATGCGAAAAAAAATCATATTAATAATAAAATAATAAATAAAAACTATGATAATATAAATAACAAATAAAATACATAAATAGATGAATAGGTATAATTAAATAATAAACAAACAGGTAAATAGTAAATAATAATAAATTGACATATAACTAATAATAAATAAAAATCAGACAGACAAATGATAACAAAACAATAACAAATTATATAAGATAAATTATAATCATTACAGCATCTTACTTAGGTATTTATCTAAATGATTCTTAAAGCTTTGAACTGAACTACATTGCACTACCTGTGCAGGAAGTTTATTCCATTCATTAACTACACGGTTGGCAAAGTTGTTTCTACCTACTTCCAAATTGAATCTATTTCCGGACAGTTTGAGACCATTGTTTCTTGTCTGATTCTCATTCAATGTAAAAATTTTGTCACTTTTGATGTCAATTCCCTTTAGAATTTTAAAGACCTGTATCAAGTCACCTCTGAGTCTACGCTTTTTTGGGGAAAACAGATTCATATGTTTTAGTCGATTTTCGTATGATTTATTTTTGATATTTGGAATCAGTTTTGTGGCTCGCCGTTGTACTCTTTCCAATCTGTCAATGTCTTTAATGAGATTCGGTGACCATACGGAAACAGCATATTCCAAATGTGGACGAACTAACGATTTATATAGCTTGTTAATGAGTGATGGACTTTTGAAATCAAAAGATCGCGCAATCAGTCCTAGAATCTTATTTGCTTTCTCAGAGGCTGAAATACACTGCTTGGATGATTTGAGGTCGTTACTGATAATTATGCCGAGATCTTTTTCACTATCCACTTTTGTTAACGAATTTCCAAATAACTTGTAATCGTACTTACTGTTATTTTTACCTATGTGCATTACCTTGTATTTACTTGTGTTAAATTTCATTAGCCACTTTTCAGACCATTGCTGTAATTGATCCAAATCTTCTTGAATATCTAATTGGTTTGAGTGATCATTTGCCACTCCGCACAGTTTTGTATCATCAGCAAATTTGGAAACAGTAGATTTTAGTCCATGGTCTATAGCATTTATATATACTATGAATAGAAGTGGCCCAAGAACGGAACCCTGAGGAACTCCACTTGCAACACTTTTCCATCTAGAAGTTTTTCCATTTAAAACAACTCTCTGTTTTCGATCATTCAACCAATTACTAGTCCAACCTAATAGGCTACCACTTATTCCATGCAAAGCTAATTTAGTCATTAGTCTTTCGTGTGGGACGGTATCAAAAGCTTTTGCAAAGTCTAGATATACTAAATCTATATTGTTTCTTTTGTCATAATTCGAGATAACTGTGTTGTAGAATTCGAGTAAGTTAGTCACGCAAGAACGTTTCCGTCTGAAACCATGCTGGCTATCATTTATCAAACGGTTACTTTCTAAATGATGTTCGATAGCATCTCTGACGATAGTTTCCATTATTTTTCCTACGATTGAAGTCAAACTTATAGGCCTATAGTTATTTGGTTTCTTTTTGTCACCTTTTTTGAATATGGGAGTAACGTTAGCTAGCTTCCATTCTCTTGGGACATCTCCGGATATGATGGATTTCTTAAAAATAATTTCTAATGGAACAACAATCTCATTTTTCATTTCCTTTAAGATTCTTGGATGCCAACCGTCAGGCCCTGGTGTTTTATTAACTTTGAGTTTATCTATACACCTTTTAATTTTTTCTTTTGTTATATTTACCGTAGTGAGTAAGTTTACCCTAGACTTTTCACAGGTTTCAGTTTGGAATTCACCTTGAGGTGTTTCGTTTACGAATACCGAGCTAAAATAATTGTTTAAGATATTACACATTCCTTCATTTGAATATTCAAGCTGACCGTCAGCAGATAATAGTAGACCAATGTGATTCCTAACAACCTTTTTATCTCTAATGTAACTATAGAATTCTTTGGGATTCTCTTTGGATTTCTCAGCGATGTTCATTTCGTATTGTCGTTTTCTTTTTCTTATTGTCTTTTTTAAATCTCTCTGTATTGATACATAACTTTCATAGTCATTAGATACACCCGAGCACTTATATTTCTTATAAGCCTGTCTCTTTTTAGCAATACTTTTTTCAGTTTCTTTGTCGAGCCACTTTGGGCGAGCCTGATTTGGGGGACGTCTGTCCTTAAAAG
>NC_134783.1:890000-907500 GCF_046742065.1 Oratosquilla oratoria
AAGAAAAGAGAAGTAAAGCAAAAGGTATAGGAGGCAAAGAGGAGAGCAGATGTGAAGTGGGGTAAGAGTATGACAGAAAATTTTGAAAGTAATAAAAAGATGTTTTGGAAAGAAATTAAGAGAGGAAGAGGAGGCGAATCAAGTAGGGAAGAAAAGGTAAAAGGTGCAGATGGAGAGATGATAATGGAAGAGAAGGCAGTAAGGGGAAGATGGGCAGAATATTTTAGGGAGTTGCTAAATGTGAAGGAGGATAGGGAAGGAAAGATAGCTGCAGTGGGAAATGCGAAGAAAATGAGAGTGATGAGTGAGGAGAATGGAGGAGAAATAAGGAAGGATGAGGTGAAGGCAGTTGTTAAGATGATGAAAGCAGGTAAGGCACCTGGTCTGGATGGATGCCATGCAGAATGTCTGAAAAAGGGAGGTTCAGTGATGGTGGACTGGTTGGTGAGGTTATTTAATGTTTGCTGGAGAGAGGGTAGAGTACCGGAGGACTGGAGAAGTGCCTGTATAGTTCCTCTTTACAAGAGAAAAGGGGACAAGTGTGAATGTAGTAGTTTCAGAGGGATTAGCCTGTTAAGTGTAGTAGGGAAGGCTTATGGGAGGATCTTGATTGAGAGGATTAGGAGAGGAATAGAAGGAATAATTGGTGAGGAACAGTGTGGATTTAGTAAATAGACTCAGAGAACACATTGAAGGGCATAATTCAATTCGTGATTGACAGCATGGTTTCTCCAAAGGTAAGTCATGCGTGACTAATCTTCTATCCTTTTACACTAAGGTATATAAGGCGTCAGACAACAATGAAAATTACGATGTTATTTACCTTGACTTTAGCAAAGCGTTCGACAAAGTGCCACACCAGAGACTACTAAATAAAATCAAAGCCCATGGCATAGGAGGAAAAGTGTTAGAATGGATTAGAGCTTGGATTAGTAACAGAGAACAGCGGGTCACCATAAATGGAATAAAATCTAGGTGGGGCAATGTTACTAGCGGGGTCCCCCAGGGCTCGGTTTTGGGTCCCTTATTGTTCATTATGTATATAAACGACTTAGACGATGGGTTAAATAGTGATGTTAGTAAGTTTGCAGACGACACTAAAATAGGACGCCTAATTAGGTCAGGAGAAGACGCCCAGATTCTGCAGGATGATCTTAATAAACTGTTAACATGGTCGGTGAAATGGCAAATGAACTTCAATATCTCTAAGTGTAGCGTGTTAAACGTAGGGCTACACAACCCCGAAAATAGATACAACTTAGATGACACGTTTTTAGAAAAATCTGAGTCCGAGAGGGACTTGGGAGTTCTGGTGAGTCCGGACCTTAAAACCAGGAAGCAGTGCATTAGCGCCAGAAATAAAGCAAACAGTGCATTAGGCTTTATTGCTAGGACGGTAACGAATAGAAGTGCAGAGGTAATTATTTAACTCTATCTAGCGATAGTTAGACCCATCCTTGACTATGCGGTACAGTTTTGGTCTCCGTCCTACAGAATGGACATAAATTCACTAGAATCAGTACAGAGAAGAATGACCAAAATGATACAAGGACTCAGAAATTTGCCTTACGAAGAGAGGCTTAGGCACCTAAACTTACACTCTCTGGAAAGACGCAGAGTGCGGGGTGATCTAATAGAAGTGTTCAAGTGGATCAAAGGCTATAACAAGGGTGATGCAAACAAGGTCATCATAATAAAACAACAGGGCAGGACTCGCAGTAATGGGTATAAACTGGACAAATTTAGATTTAAGAAGGAAATAGGCAAGAATTGGTTTACAAATAGGGTGGTCGATGAATGGAATAAACTTAGTAACCACGTAGTAAGCGCTGAAACTATCAGTTGTTTTAAAAAACGATTAGACAACTTTATGGATGGGGACGACAGGTGGTGATGGATACGGAGCTGCCTTGTGTAGGCCTTATGGTCTTTTGCAGTCTCCTTTATTTCTTATGTTCTTCTTATGTTCTTAGGACAGGTAGAGGTTGTGTGGATCAGATCTTTGTGGTAAGACAGATATGTGAGAAAGCTATAGGAAAGGGGAAGGATGTTTTTTGGGCTTTTATGGATCTGGAAAAGGCTTATGATAGGGTAGACAGAAAGGCACTGTGGGAGGTTATGCAGATTTATGGGATAGGAGGAAAGCTTTTGGGAGCTGTCAAGAGTTTTTATGAGAGTAGTAGAGCTTGTGTCAGGATTAGAAATGGAGAGAGTGAGTGGTTTGAAATAAAGGTGGGACTTCGTCAAGGATGCGTTATGTCGCCCTGGCTGTTCAACTTATACATGGATGGGGTGGTGCGAGAGGTGAATGCTAGGGTAGTGGGTCAGGGATTGGAGATGGTTAAAGAAAATGGAGAAAAGTGGGAGGTGAGCCAGCTGTTGTTTGCGGACGACACTGCGCTTGTGGCAGGGTCGGAGGAGGGATTGAGAAAGCTGGTGGCAGAGTTTGGGAGAGTATGTGATAGAAGAAAGCTAAAGATAAATGTGGGTAAAAGTAAGGTGATGAGATGTACAAGGGGTGAAAGTGGCAGTAGACTGGAAGTGAACATTAAGGGAGAGCGACTGGAGGAAGTGGATAGTTTTAGATACTTGGGTACAAGTGTAGCAGGAAAAGGTGGAGTGAAGGTGGAGGTAGAATGTAGATTGAGAGAAGCGAGTAAATGCCTTGGTGGATTAAAGAGTGTAATGAGGAATAGACATTTAGGAATGGATGCGAAGAGGAGACTGTATGAAGGAGTGATTGTGCCAACAGCACTGTATGGGGCAGAAACGTGGAACATAAGAGAAGAAGAGAGAAGGAGTTTGAATGTGTTTGAGATGAGGTTCTGAGAAGTATGGTGGGGGTTACTAGGCTGGATAGAGTGAGAAATGAGGAGGTGAGGAGGAGAACAGGGGTGAAAAAGGAGCTGGGAGATAGGGTTGATGAAAGAATATTAGGATGGTTTGGACACATGGAAAGAATGAGTGAAGAAAGACTAGTAAAAGAGGTATGGAAGGCAGATGTGGAGGGAGTGAACATGAGGGGACGTCCTAGGATGAGGTGGATGGATGGGGTGAAGGGGGCTTTGTGGAAGAGGGGAATGTCTGTTGAGGAAGGAAGGGAGAGGACGGAAGACAGAGGTGAGTGGAGAATGGTTGTATATGGATGATGTTGTGATTGCATGAGGAGGAATGGGGTAGTATGTGTGAGTAAATTTTGACGCAGCCCGAAGGGATTTCTCCCCGTCCTCTCCTTATATGCAAAGGGGGACGGAGAGGGGGGGGGTCGCCGATTAAATGAAGCGGCCTTGCTGTGGATGTGCTGTGTCTTGCGACACTGCTTCTGACCCAGGTCGGTGGGCAAGGTGCGGGGATGACCCGTCATCCAGGAGGTGCTCAGATGAGAGGGAGGGTGGGAGGGGTGTGGAGTGTATTTAGGGATGAAATGGGTGGGAGTGTTTTTATGCCTTTCCCTTTTTGGCTACCTCCCTTGAAAGGGGAAAAAGCCTTGGTATATGTATGTATGTATTATTATTATTATTGGAGTAATCTTATATCTGATACAATTCTTGTTAAATTGAATAGCCGCTGACCTTCTTACGATCTGTGTAGGTAATCGCTGAAAATTCCGGAAGACCTCTTTTTCCTAATTGTTCAATGTGGAACAAAAGTTTCCGATATTCATCTGGGAACCAGTATCTGCAGATTTCGAGGTCTCTTACCTCTTCTTCAGCTGGGTGGTAATAGTGAATATTTTACTCATCTTGGACTGTATGTTCACAAGTGAGAAATGACCTCACCGAGTGAGCTGTGATTTTTCGTCACTATGGTGTTCTAGACCGTCTTTTTTTTGTTTTTTTGAGGGAAGTATCAATTGGTTTTGCTGTGTGTTTAAGGGTGGTGTTCAATTAAAACAGCTTCTGCTATTTGTAGTCTGCGGTGACCATTTGTACGGTAAATAACTGAAGTATTATTTCTTAAATCTGCTTTTTGTGGTCTTTTGTCATGTTGTGCTGGGCAGTGGGCGAAAATTCCGCCATTGTAACGATGGTGATAAAGCCTTTTTTCCAGAATGTAAGTATTTTGAAGGGATGCACAATTTCATGTCTGACATGTGTGTTTATACACTACATTGTTTTCACTCTATTCTCTGGAGTTAAAAAAATAAAAGAAAAAAGAAATAGTGGTAGTAGTAGTCAGTATCAGTATCAGTAGTGGTACCATTATCATTAATAACGTCATAAGGCGTATTCCCATGTGCCTAAGATAGTGCTCCTCGCTTCACTCATGCGACCGTGACGCGAACTCAAGGCAGTTGTACGTAGGTCCTCCTGTCTTATCTGCCTCAGCTTGACTCTAAGACTATTTCCCAAAGGAGGAATTTAGGTCAAAGTTTGTACATCAAAGATGAATGTAGTCAGAGCAGCACCCTAGAGACCAGCCATAACAAGTCTATTTTCAGTGAGCTAGAAAAGAAATTAAGATAAAATAATTGAATAGAGTATAACAGAATACAATGGAATAAGATAAAGAATAATAAAATCTATACAAAATGGTAAAACAATCTAAATATGATAAGACTAGATACAATAAGAATGAAGTAGAAATAGAAATAAAATAAAATAAGTTAAAATTAAGAAATAAAATCAAAACAATAAAACAAGACAAAAAATATAGATAAAACGCACACACACAAAATACAGAAATGATCAAACATTAAGAGTAGAATACTCTCAACTGCCTAACATAATGGATGAGGTCAACATCAGTAAAAACAATTCTGATGCTTGTGACATGAGCACTGTTTTGGAAAATATGGTTCACAAAAAAAAAAAAAAAAAAAAAAAATCAATGATGGAAGTTCATCGTCGATTAAAACCAAAACAAAGACTAGGTCCAGAAATCCAAAGTAGTAGCACCATGATCAATATTATTACGTATTGACAATACGTTTGCCTCCCTACATGACTCCATCAATGTTGTTCTTACATTGATATTGTGAATATGTTGGAAGAAGATATATTATACATCACAGGACGTCACAACTACACGTCACAAGATGCAACACTACAAGAAGATAGATATCAAACATACAACGTCGCGTACTTCACAGCAGCAGCACCAGAAGCCACTTAACTGGAATTAGGCCGACCTGACTTTGACCTTGACCTCTTGGGAGCACCTGGTCCGCCAACGATACGACCGTTGAGAAGCGTACCTCCACAGAAGGAATTACCCTCATATTTTATTTTTTCACATTGTATGATTAAAATATGCCATGTATTTACTTTGTATCATAATCGTAAATATTTCATTTAATATTGAGTGTATCACTCAACCATATAACTATCTACTTTTGTCACATTATAGATATTACTGTACGACTGAAAATTGATGTAGTGACAACCATCACATCTTTCGTGGTCTGTTACCTTGCTTCCTAGCGCAGATCTCGACTGGCTCTGGACAAGACAACTAGCTACGATTTACTAGAGTAAATCCGTAGAACTAACCAGCCTTTACTTGCTCCGCTGCTCATATCTCCTCCAATACTTGCTCCAATACTCACATCGCCTCCAAAAATGTGGATTAAACCTTTTCATAAATACGGATTATTGAAAAGTATTATATTTTGTACAATGAAACAGTTTTTTAACTTAAAGGATGAGGTTAAGTCCATGGGGTGCTAGAAAATCTTCTGTTATATATATCATAATACTTTTAAGTATGAGGGAACGGGGAAGGGACGGAGCGTGGATGGGTCGCCGATAAAGTGAAGCGGCCTTACTGCGGATGTACTGTGTTTTGCTACAATGCGTTTGACCAAGGGCAATTGGCGGATGTAGGGATGACCCGTCATCCAAGAGGAGCTGAGATGGGAGCGGTAGAGGGGGTGGTGGAAAGGAGTGAAATGGGTGGGAATAGGTACGTGCCTCTAATTCGGCTACTTCCCTTATAAAGGGGAAAAACTACCCCCACGATAAATGTAACGATATCTGCATTCAGGTACTGTCGTGAAATCATAAATAGATAAATGATTACTTTTTCAGAGATCGCGCTTTCTGATCTGGTGTCCCTTTCAGCTATAGTGTGATAATTTTAGATGGTGGTAAAAGTAGTAAAGAATGTGGCACAGAAAATGCCAAAGGAAAAGCAAATCTTATTATTATCATTACTATTATTTTTAGTTTCTTTCTGTCTTCGCTGATTTTATTGATTAGAACCTCTGATCACAACTATCAAAATTAGGATATCCGGAATGGTTTTTGTCCAAAGCTCTGAGGAAGAGAAAATGCAATTTTTATATGATGCCAAACTCCGATGATAAGCTCAATTGGAGTAACAAAAACATCATATTACCATATAGTAAACCCATCAATGCCGTTTCCAAATTATTACCCAATAACCACATTAAAATGATATTCAACTACCCTAACAACATACTTAGAAAAGCAGTGAATATACACCGTAGAACAAAAGTGGATAACAGCCCCGGGGCCTATAGAATACCTTTTAAAGACTACGATGATGTGTACTGGGTTCAGACAGGAAGAGACTTAACCACAATAATCAAAAAACATAAAAACGATCAAATACGGTCAAGAATTTTTCTGATGTGTTCCTCCATACCAGCAAGGAGGATCATTGCATAGACTGGAAAAATGCTGCCATCATTTACAAATCCCATTGTAGTTTCCGGAGTGTAAGAGGCTAGTAGACAAATAGATAGAGAGGCAGATAGAGGGGTAGCTGGTGAGAATTTCATCTTTATGAGTTGGGTGTTTGATAAATAACAGTTCGTAGGCGAAGAAATTGCACAACCTCGCTCCCCGCCTTAATGTTTACAAACACGGGGACCCGATTTCATTGCTGTATAATGTTCGTTTTTATGCTAATGTAACAATATGTAAACTAAGTCAGTGGTGCATTGATTTCGAGATTGCTTGAGTAAGCAGTATTGCTTACGGGGGTTGCAACAGCCTTTCTGATTGGAGAAGGGGTGGAGGAAGAGAAAATTCAATTGGTTCACTAGAGTAAAGTCACGCCCTTAGGGGAGGTATTTATAAGTAAAAATAAAAATCATTGGACTAAAGAAATTATGATGTCATTGCAAATTGACCTAGTAAACAAATTGAGGATTCCTGACGGGAGTCCCTTGGTGTAACTCAGAGAACCAAGTGTATATATTCGAGAAGAAAAGAAAAGAAAATTAAGTGCCGTTTAATTCCCCTCTCTTATACAGAGTAATGGAACTTTCATGGTCGGAAGCAAAGAGGCTTCCTACAGATGAAAATAGTGAGTGACTAATCTTACATAAAGACAGTGGTGAAAGGAAAATATAAAGTAAAAGCACAAAAGAAAGTCGGCCCATAGAGACAACAACTGAATGGTGAAAGGGGACCAGAGAAGAGAGCAGTGATGACGGAGCTAACACGGAGAAAAACATTGAATCCTTCATTATTAAACGCTACTCAATTTTCAATATATCTAAAGGTCCATGGTCCCAAGACTACAGCACTTGGATGGCAATCAATACATTAATTAAAAAAACGACAGGACCAGACCTGTCAACCTTTGACCAGATCTCATCATGGGTATGTAGCATGAGTCTTCCTCTTTCCGTCTTTTAATTGTACGCCTTATGGCTATATTTATTCTTGTTCACTATTCTTCTATCTCTCTGCTGAAGAGGATCACATATAGTGGTTGAAATACACAGATCTTTTGTATCTCTGATCTTATTTCTCAGACAGTTGGTTAAAAATCTTATATATATATATATATATATATATATATGTGTGTGTGTGTGTGTGTGTGTGTGTGTGTGTGTGTGTGTGTGTGTGTGTGTGTGTGTGTGTGTGTGTGTGAGAAATTCGCTAGTAACAGCGACATCAATCCGATAATTTTTATGACAGTCGCATACAGGATTCGAACCCACTTGTAAGAGGCCGGTAGATAGAGGTAGACAATTGAGTAGAAAGAGGGGTAGGTGGAGACGTATGCTAATGTTATAACTAAAGGTTTAAAAACAACGGACGACAGAAAAGGTTTAGTCATCCACGCGCTCGCTCGCGCCTTGTATATGTAAACAATGCTGATGTAGCAAAAATTGTAAGCGTATAAGCCATTTCCGTTGCAACATAATGCTTATGTAAATAATATCGTTGAAACAGTATAACAGCGTCTCTGATGGGAGAAAAAGGTGGAGGAGGAGAAAAATTATTGGCGCAGGGAGGTTAAGTCACGCTCTTAAGGAGTGCCATTTGTTTGAGAAGTAAAATTATATTAGATGAATGAAATAGTGACGTCAGAAGGAAGGTGGCTTGACGTATTGTAGAGGGATCCCGAACGGGACTCCCTTGGTGTAGCTCACACAACCAAGTAGTGGAATGAAGATAAGAAAAATCAATCTAATTTAATTCACCCCTCAAGCTTTGAGTGAAGGACTAGGCATGTGGCCTAAAGAAGAATGAAAAATTTCTAAGAACTTCTTTAGATTAGTGCAACACCACTGCTTTCAGCCACCCGTAAGATCACCTTCACAGAGCCTTAACCCACTACACCAACAGAGACTGTAAAACCCTTGAAATCTGGAATCAAACTGATTCCCGAGGATAGGAAAGATTACTAATCTGCGACCCCAATTCCTGTTTTACACAAGGCTCAAGCCCATCAGTTGGCAAGGGACAAATCCCTTTCACGCTTTTAGCCATTGTAACTATGATAGAAACTCGCTAGTAGCAGCGACATCAATCCGATAATTTTTATGACAGTCACCTGTAGGATTTGAACCCACTGCTTTCGGCCACCCGTAAGATCACCTTCACAGGGCTTGGGCCTTGTGTAAAACAGTAAATGGGGTCGCAGATTAGTGATCTTTCCTATCCTCGGGAATCAGTTCGATTCCAGGTTTCAAGGCTTTTACAGTCTCTGTTGGTGTAGTGGGTTAAGGCTCTGTGAAGGTGATCTTACGGGTACCCGAAAGCAGTGGGTTCGAATCCTGCATGAGACTATCATAAACATTATCGGATTGATGTCACTGTTACTAGCGAGTTTCTCTCATAGTTACAATGGTGAAAAGCGTGAAAGGGATTTGTTCCGATCCTTACCCCTTGCCAACTGGTGGACTTGGGCCTTGTCTAAAACAGGAATTGGGGTAGCAGATTAGTGATCTTTCCTATCCTCGGGAATCAGTTCGATTCCAGATTTCAAGGCTTTTACAGTCTCTGTTGGTGTAGTGGGTTAAGGCTCTGTGAAGGTGATCTTACGGGTGGCCGAAAGCAATGGGTTCGAATCCTGCATGCGACTGTCATAAAAATGATCGGATTGATGTCGCTGCTACTAGCGAGTTTCTCTCATAGTTACAATAGCGAAAAGCGTGAAAGGGATTTGTTCCGATCCTTACCCCTTGCCAACTGGTGAACTTGGGCCTTGTGTGAAACAGGAATTGGGGTAGTAGATTAGTGATCTTTCCTATCCTCGGGAATCAGTTCGATTCCAGGTTTCAAGGCTTTTACAGTCTCTGTTGGTGTAGTGGGTCAAGGCTCTGTGAAGGTGATCTTACGGGTGGCCGAAAGCAGTGGGTTCGAGTCCTGCATGCCACTGTCATAAACATTATCGGATTGATGTTGCTGTTACTAGCGAGTTTCTCTCATAGTTACAATGGTGAAAAGCGTGAAAGGGATTTGTTCCGATCCTTACCCCTTGCCAACTGGTGAACTTGGGCCTTGTGTAAAACAGGAATTGGGGTAGCTAGATTAGTGATCTTTCCTATCCTTGGGAATCAGTTCGATTCCAGATTTAAAGGCTTTTACCGTCTCTGTTGGTGTAGTAGTGTCCCGTTTTTATATCTCGCAGTGTCTAGTTTACTCTTAAATTCGTGTATGGTTTTTGCACACACTATTATTTTGTCCAGTTTGTTTCAGATGTCCACCACTCTGTGTGGAAAACTGTTTGTGTGTGTACATATATACATGCAAGCATACATACATACATACATACATACATACATACATACATACATACATACATACATACATACATACATACATACATACATACATACATGCATACATGCATGCATACATACATACATACATACATACATACATACATACATACATACATACATACATACATACATACATACATACATTTATACATTCAGGCTGCACGCTGAATATGTGACGTCAGCTGAAATGCCCAAACCTCTGAAGGATGACATATCCTTCCGCTTTGGATCCTCGTGTTCTTTCATCGGTAAGAAGGAGGACCGAGAAGACAGACGCGGCGACAAGAGTGACAAGAGAATCAGCACACCGACGGTTGATTCTGAGTGCAAGCTGGGCCCGCCGCCTCGCCACATTTCCTGGAAGAGCATTATCACCGCCGCGGGCCAGGACGGGGCCCACTCTACGTCGTCTCCAACGTCGTCGACTCACCAGCAGCCGCTCCTCTTCTAGGAGAAAAAGCGTGTCCTCCCTCTTATTAGATGTCGAGTTCTTCTTTCTCGCGAGTTCTTCCGTCCGGGGACGCACTCGTGGTAGCGAGGGCGAGCGGAGGCCATCCCGCCACTTGGATCTACAGCTGGGAAGAGCCCTTGGCGTAGGCGGCACGGGACACCGGCAGCTATTACATTTCTACTCTTCTGTGTTGGTGTTCCTGTCGCCAGCTGCCCTTCCGTCCGTGTCCCCTAAGCTGATATAAGATTTCTGTGGTGGCGGCTGCAGTCGGGAAGAACATATAAGAAGAACAGGTCAAGTTTGATGTCTTCCCACTTCGTCTTTGTGACCACAGTTCCTCTCCAACAAGTGATCCTCTGAGTGCCTCGGGAGGCACTTCCGTCCCAGCGGCTCCTCCTCAGAATCTCTTCGCTTGTGTCAATTTGTATCTCAAGGTGTTTCTTCTTCTTAACCTGGGGTCACAGGTTCAGTGCAGGGACGTCCTGAGGAACATCTCTTCTGCAGGAATTTGTAGTTGTATTTTCTTTTCTTCTTCATATTCATCAAATTTTACAATGTTCAACGGAAACGTTTATTTTTTTTGAGGAACATGGTTTCTGCAAGGGTCTTAGTGCATGCTTTTTACATTCTTCTTTATATGAGACAAAGTCTACGAAGTCCGAGACGAACTTTCATTTTGAGGTTCTCCATGACTTGGAGGAACGTTTATTGAACTGACGTGGCGATGGACTATCAGTTTCTTTCCACTGTGCCAGGCGCCAGCGCTATGATAGTGTCATGTAATTCATAGTATCATAAAACAACGCCAGAAATAATACCATGAATATAACAAGGCCTTTTCTATTTGTGCAACAGGAAACAAATAACACATTATTACAATACCAATAATATAAGAGCACAACTCCCTCAAAGATATTACAGATAAAACGTATGTTAATATGGTAGAAAACAAAAATGTAATTATTGAACTAATTATTAAACCAGGGTTAAAATGTGAAAATTAATTTCTTTCTCTCTCTCTCTCTCTCTCTCTCTCTCTCTCTCTCTCTCTCTCTCTCTCTCTCTCTCTCTCTCTCTCTCTCTCTCTCTCTCTCTCTCTCTCTCTCTCTCTCTCTCTCTATCTATCTATCTATCTATCTATCTACCTATCTATATATCTATCTATCTATCTATCTATCTATCTATCTATCTATCTATCTATCTATCTATCTATCTATCTATCTATCTATCTATCCTTCTCTCTCTTTCTCCCCCTCTTTACCTCCTAACCTCTCGAATTGGTAGCCAATGGCTCAGGGAATGAGACCAGTCCACGGACCTCTACAGAAAAAAATCTAAATTTAATTAATTTCCGTTAATACAATCTAGAATTAATTCTTAATTAAATTTTCACTAATTGATTAAATTTATATAATTAATTAATCTAAAAATATTTAATTTCTATTATCTGGGGGGGAAAATCATAAATCTAGTAAATTCCAGATATCAGAAGAATTTCTAATATTCTGTTTTCTTTTAATTGCTGGAGATTTCAGAATTTCAGAAATTTCCATTTGAGAGATAGAGAACTCAGTGATTTGAGACACCTATACTACTCCCATCCACCACTCTTCATATCCTCTCATCTTAGGCTCCTCATGGAAGTCAGGCGATTTTTATTCAGCCGATGGGCAGATTCCAGACAAGATGAAGTCTCAGATGACCAAAACTCAGTTGAATACAATCGCTTAGCGGCAGCTTTTACAAAGAGCCTTGAACAACATTTCATAGTCTGGAGTGCTGGTAAAGACTTGTAATCTCACGAAGTCATAATCATATATTTTTATTATATGTTTAAGACTATAATTTCTGATTTTATATCCCATTAGCCTTACTTCAACCGTTTAGGAGCATTTTGGGATGATGGTATAAAATCTAATAATTTGATAAAATAAATAAATAAATAAATAAATAAATAAATCTATAAAATAAGAATAAAAAACAAAAAAAGTAAAGAAGTCGCACTGATTAGTGTACGGTTTATCACTGAATTCCTTTCTGCGTTTGAGTAAATGGGTCTATCCTCTTTTTTTTTTTCTTTCCTTTCCTCCTCGTCATCTCTTCATTGAAACCTTGTTTTTAGGTGTTGAACATTGTTAAGTATGAAATATTAGGTGAATATTTGTTATGATTAGACATTAAGCAATTCATTCCATTCCTGTATTGCTGAGGGGCTATAGTGTAGTTTTTGTGTTATTTATCCTCAATGGTCCACTGCAGGATCGGCCTATCCCCTGAGGGACGATACAGCCTCTGTAATTCACAACGTTGGCATAATCCGGTTTGGTAAGGCTGTATGTATGGTGAGAAGTGCATGTAAAGTTTGTGGTATAGTGGAATGGTTGTAGTTGTTAATGAAGTCTGAAATCAGTGTAATCAGGTCGACCATACTGATTAGGTGCTAGCATATATATGCGACACTGATCTAGAGAACTTCTGATGTCCATCGTTGTGGAGAGGGTTGAAAAGCCTTGAAAATGCTTTTGCACTGACTGTGCACCGAACCCGGTCCATCCGGGTTCCTAACCAGGAATTTTATCTACTGCTTCACGCGGGCTCAATTGGGTGTTATGACAGTTGCAAACAACTGTGCAGGGGATGTGGACTACCCAAGCTTGGTCAAAGGGGGTGCCGAGGTCGAAAAAGAAGTTAGGAAGCGCTGTTGGGAATGTTTAACCCCGCTGTCGTGGTTCCCCTCAACCGAATACAATCGCCTGGTGTTGGCATAAAATTATATAAGAACGCTTTTTGCCGTTTAGAGTGTGAAACACAGGGCATTTGATTGAAGGAATACCGTAAGCATTATAGTTTATCAGTACATTTAATGTAGAGACTCAGCGTAGAGCCCAGAAAAAGAAGAAGAAGAAGAATGCGAAGAAGAAGAAGAATACGAAGAAGAAGAAGAATACGAAGAAGAAGAAGAATACGAAGAAGAAGAAGAATACTAAGAAGAAGAAGAATACGAAGAAGAAGAAGAAGAAGAAGAAGAAGAAGAAGAATACGAAGAAGAAGAAGAATACGAAGAAGAAGAATACGAAGAAGAAGAAGAAGAAGAAGAAGAAGAAGAAGAAGAAGAAGAAGAAGAAGAAGAAAAAGAAGAAGAAGAAGAAGAAGAATGCGAAGAAGAATGCGAAGAAGAAGAAGAAGAAGAATGCGAAGAAGAAGAAGAAGAAGAAGAAGAAGAAGAAGAAGAAGAAGAAGAAGAAGAAGAAGAAGAAGAAGAAGAAGAAGAAGAAGAAGAAATATACCATAATCTGACAGATGCAAGACTACATATCACCCAAAATAATGATGAGCTGAAAGTCCAATGTTCCTTCATCAGAGAGTTTGCAACATGTTTTCTCGTTGCTATTGCAAGAGACCCTTCCAGCACCCGAAAACGTGATCTAATGGTTACTTTATCCGGGCCTGATATGATACCTTATATAAACAAGGCGCAGTTGATTAATTGGGAAGTGAGGATGAGAAAATTAATATCATGAATACATTCATGCATCTTGACGTTTCGAAACAGCGCCGAGGAAATTACTGTGATATTGTCATTGAAAAAGTTCCTCTCGTATGATATTAACTCGACAGTCAATCATCTCTTTTGATATGAATGCAAGTTTCAGGTATATAATTGACTGAGGTACAATGCGCTCGGGTGGCAACTGCTAGGGAGGTCACACTCAAGAGTTCGAATCCTGACCACGCCATAGATTTTAAGGTAAGCATAGATCCTCAATGGCTAAAATCAAAGTCCTTTCTGAAGGCACCGTCCTCTTGGTCCTGGACATGGGAATTCGTGATATGGAACCAAATCAATCATTCGTCTTAGGGGTATACAATCCAAACCAAACATCTGCCGCTTTTTGTAAATGTCATTCGTTAATTTCCAAACAGCTACTAATTGCTCCTCAGATCATTCTGAGACTTATATTTAAAAGAAAGGACACATTCTTCGTAGAGTAAAGGCTAGTTACTCATTCTAATGCACGGTCCGGCACGTTGGGCGCACGGGTAACTCATGCAACAAGGGCACAAGTTCCATTATATATATATATATATATATATATATATATATATATATATATATATATACATAATATATGTATTTATATATATACACGCACACACACACACACACACACACACACACACACACACACACACACACACACACACACACACACACACACACACACACACATATATATATATATATATATATATATATATATATATATATATATGCATGTATATGTTGCATCCTTCTGTCTCTGGAAGTCGCGTTTTTTTTTTTTTTTTTTTTTTTTTTTTTTTTTTTTTTTTTGTGGATTGGTCAGTTCATGGTTGTGGCTGTAGAGTCCAATTCTGGAGCGGCAGGCTCTATTGCAGTTGTCACAGGTGAAGTCCGCGCCTGGCTGTGTGGGGGCTGCTGCTAGCCTCTGCCGTCTGCGCTCTCTTTTCTCCTCCCACTGGTCCTCTCTCCTCTTCTCGCTAGTTTGAATGCCTGCCTTGACAACGTGTCTCCAACTTCTACGGTCAGCGACCACCGCCTCCCAGCTTGCTGGGTTGATGTCGCATGCCTTCAGATCACGTTTGAGAACGTTCTTGTAGCGGAGGATGGGCCTTCCTACAGGTCTGGAGCCAGTGGCAAGCTCTCCATTCAGCACATTCTTCGGTATTCGGCCATCGTCCATTCAGCTAACATGACCGAGCCATCTCAATCGCCTCTGTCTTAGCAAGGCGAATATGCTGGGCATTCCCGCCTGTGTCAGAACATTCTTGTTGGAGACACGATCTTGTCAACTAATGCCCAGGATTCTTCTAAGGCAGCGCATGTGGAAGACGTTGAGTCGGCGTTCTTGGCGGGAGTACAGGGTCCAGGCTTCGCTGCCGTACAAGAGCGTGCTGAGTACACAAGCCTGGTATACTACTATCTTGGTGTTGGTGGTCAGCATGGCGTTGTCCCATACATACTTTCCAAGACGAGCCAATGCTGTATATAATGTATACAATGTATATATATATATATATATATATATATATCTATATATATATATATATATATATATATATATATATATATTATCATAATCGCCCAAGAATCATTGAAGAGGGACGTTATGGTTTATGGATGACGGTTTTCTTTCATTCTGGCCGTTATGTTGTATTTTTCATCTGTTGCCCGCCTCGTCCATTTAGAGGGTAGAGGGCTTCTGGTGCTCCTACCAGCGATGCAACGACCCTTTTATATTCGTTATTCATATGATTACAGGTATTCTTAACGAACTGACAAACTTGTTATTAGCTGATTCTCGCCCTAATTAAGAACACGTCTGACTTTACTCAGAGAAATTACGAGAGAAAAAGAACACAGTTATTTAAGATTTCAGGTAGTAATTAAGAAAAAGGCCATAACAGATGGCTCTTGCCTGAAACACGATGAAGATCGCGTTCTCGAGTGAGCAAGAACCCGGCTGGCACCCTTCATCTTCTGAACAAGCACGACTCTTTTCATGCTATGCTGTTTACAGTCCAGGCGTATTGGCCACCCATCTCGCTTCGTAACTGCCAGTCCAACACGTTGGGTAAAAGGGGGTGGGGGGCATCGGATATAGCTATAGAGGGACAATTGCTGCATCCTGATAAGGGAAGACTTTGTGGATTGTGATATTAAAAGAGAAAAACTGGTTACAGACGACATTTGGCAGGGGGTCAATCAAATGAATACGGAAAAAAATGATGTTGCGAGAGGGCACAGAAAATAATCAGCTTCCATATACGAGTAGTAGTTCTTGATACAGCATCAAAATGACCTACAGCGTTGGGAGAAAGTACATTCGTGTTCACTTCTGAGTACTACAGTGTCTGGGATACTTTGTGAATTTGTTGCAATTAAAAGTATCTCTTTATGTTGAGCACTTGCAAAACAAATAAAGGTGGCGATATACTAAGCTAACATGCTACTTCGTTTGAGCAGAAACGACTTCAGTTACAATATTCAAGACTTCCGTGCGCACATCTCAACATTGTGTCTCACATTCGTATAGATTTAATTTCTCTTAGTTCGTCATTCAGCCTCTCACTATATGACGCCAGAGTAATTTGACATTCGGAACTTTTGAAAAATTTGCAACCGAAGTAGCAAAAGCAAGTAGTATGCTGGCGAGAAATACCTCATGTGCCGCCACCTTAAATTTAATATGTCATATAAGGTTTGTTTATAACCTTCACTTCTCGAAAAAAACCCATCAGCCATTGTAGTACTTATAAGTAGAGGCGGCTGTACATAAATTGATGACCTAGAAGTGATAACGTTACAAACATGTTTACCAAGGTGAATGTTACAGCTGAATATAATTGCATAACAAGAACCAGAATAATGTAACCAAATAAATCCTTCCTCCTCGATGAAGAAGGGTGGACCGAATTCCACCTTCAACTGAAGAGAATAAGGTGCCATTAGCCATAGTCTAACCTTCTTCTGCGAGAGGGGGATTCTTGGGTTCTGCCTCCAGTTGAATGAAATAGTCTGGCATCACCCAATACAAAATCTAAAAAGTTTTTTCGCTCAATCGAAGGGAACGATCATCCCATGATCATACCCCCGGCTGAATAAAATCACTATGTGCTACATAAGATAAGGAGCAATCATTGACCACAAAACAAAGCAACTACGACCCTATTTATACCTCACACAGAGTCGATCCATTCGGTTTACAGTCCTTGACTAAAACGGAGAGACGGGAAGTAAGACCAACAACAAGGTGTCTTTAAGCCCAAGTATTTAGCTTTTCTTTGGATATTTGACGCGGAGGGACCATTGTGATACCTTCGCTCGTCCAGAAGGCACACATTGAAAATTAACAGCTTCATTTAACTTGCGTAATTTATTCACATAGCATCCAAACTCTCCTGAACGTAATTATAAAACTTACAAAAGTCTAATTTTGCTTAATCGTCCCTGTGAATAGATTACATAGAATTACAGTGTAAATACAAAAATCATAATATGTTGCCCCAAAAATTTC